>NC_049173.1:62574235-62874235 GCF_009769625.2 Cygnus olor | reverse complement strand
CAACACAGCACACTAATGTTCTGCTTCAGACACGGCATTATTATAACCCTAAGGTTATAATACAAACAGAAATAGCCACAGTTAAAGAATGTATGAAAGTGGGCCACAGTACCTTTCTGATGTCAACATAGCACGTCTTTTGGTATATGGATGGGAAACAGCATTGGCAACTTCCTTTGAATAATGTTATTTTGAGACCGTAATGTACGCTCATCTGGTATCACCCACCAAGAGAAACGAGTCTGATTTCCCATCAAGTGAATTTGTCTGACTCTTCGGTAGTCTAAATAGATTATAAATCAGATAAAACTGCTCAAGGGTAAGCAGCAACACAAGAACAACTATTGGATTTGGTTCATGTGTTCTGTATGGCCATAACTCTGCTTTTGTATTACTCTGACCAAGTTACAAAACTCTTTCAGGCTGAATCATGGAATGCACATGTTTGGTTTATTTTATGAGATTCAAACTCCAGAACAGAGGTGGGGAAGGGACAAGGATAGAAATAAAAAATGTAAGAAAGATAGTACCCATTGAAGGCTAGAACACTTTCTTTACAACCACAAAAGCCATCACTTGGCATCATCTTCATGTTCTGAGTACAAAAGCTCTGTTGTGGTATGATGTACATAAGCTGTTTGGGAAAAATGCTGGAGAACAGCACTTAATCTCTTGCTCCATTTTATGACCCATTGCTGGTATCCATTCATCCTGCCCTTCCCATTCAGATCAAGACTTCAAGTAGTCAAACATATACAGATGTGCATACAGAATAAGGTGGGGAAAGCAGCAAGATGACAGTTTTCAAAATAGTTTTCTGGGCCTTTCTAAGTATCTCATGCAGCTACCAAATAATTACTTTGATACAGTCTTGAAAAGATTACTTGTTTCTCTGAAAGGAGGAAAAAAAATGAGAACAAGCATTTCTTCTTTCTTACAATACACAACAAAAGGTCTCTATTGATTGGCTAATTGGTGGTCATAATTCTGCATTGATTTTATATCAGGTAGAAATTGAGACAACAACAAGTAATAGACTCCATCTGTGTCAATTTAACAAGGGAATGGAAATTGTGAGTTTATGATTACACTTTAATAAAATTTATCCTTAGGTAACAATAGGTGGTGAGACAACAAAAACACACCAGACAGTGGCTTGACCCAGAATCTTTAAATTTGTATCTCCACTTCTGCAAATTCTTGCTATTCCTAGTTAAATTTTCACCATTTACAGTTATCCTGGGACTGCATGCTTGATCTTCCCAGAGACGTAAATGCTTTAAAAAGTGAAGGAATAAATAAATTGATTTCTTTTAGAATGAAATTGAAACAGAGAAAGTTTAAAAACAAAACAAACACCATTAAAGCAACAGGGAAAGGGATAGAAAATTTTACAAATGATGTTCCTTTGCTCACTTTATCCTTGCTTCCAGTCCTGGTTTCAATTCATTCAATGCCTTTCTGCACAGCAGCCAGCTTTGCCCTGGTCCTTGGGAGGGTTTCTCCATCCTCCCAGAGGCCTGATTAGGTCTCTTGCTCCCCTCTGTCTTGGTGCAACTCCCCGCTCTAGGTTTCTGGCTTGCCATACCTCACAGCCCAGCACCTACAAGCTATGCAAATAGAGTAGCTCCCCAAGGGAAAAGAAATCTTACCTTTTTTTCCCAAAGGATCTATTTTCAAAGCAATAAGAATGCAACCTGAACTCAGCAATGAAAAAAAATAAAATCAAACACAACAGTGAAAAACAAGTGACAAAACAGAATTCAGGAACCTGATGGTCCTGGAAGCTGTGGAGAACAGTGCTGATGTCAGCATCTGGGACAGCACCCAGGGAAGCAGTTTTCCTAACTGTACAGCCTCTCTGAGAGTGCCATCTGAAGGCCTCTTGACCTGGGGTCCACATGACAATCTGCAGGCTGATTTTGGAGGCAGCCCATGGGAAAGGCTCCATTCGCAGGTACACCCAAGCCCCACCTGAAGGGCAGTGGGGACATAGGCTAAAAGATTCCTGAAGATTTCCTTTCACTGGCATCATATCAACACTGCAAGTCTATTGCCAGACACAGTTACAGCAAGCGAGAGCCGTACTAGCACAGGTTTACTTTGGAGCTAACATATGCCATTGTCTCATGTGCTTTCCAGCTGCAAACACAGTACTATTATCTTGGAAAAAGTCTTATGAAATAAAAACCATCATAAATTAGGGATCTGTAGCTGACACATCTGACATAAGAATCCTCAGTGTATTAAAAAAGTATTACCATGTAAGTACATAAAGATATACCGCCAACCACAGGAACATTTACAAATCTCATGTAGCACATCATTCAGCATTAACAGAGGACTGGTTGCTGAAACATGTAAAGACAATTGGGAAATTAGGTGCTGGTTTGTTCTGTTTTGTTTTAATGCCAAGGGACTAGACTGTTACAAGTAATAATATAGGGGTTATTCAATTTCTTGAATGCATTAAATTGCAAAATCATTCATTTAATAGATTCATTTAATAGATGGTATTTTTCCAAGTGAGTTACTCAAATCACTGATGTGTTTGAAATATAGGTATTGTTTGAAAGCAGCAAATGAACCTTAACCAAAGAAAAATAAAAGAAAAAAGAAAAAAGTGTTGAAATATAAAAACAAAATCGGGTAACATTATACAACTGGGTGACCTTCCAGAAATTAGCCTTTTGTATTTAGTCAGCTTAACAGCAGGTAGGAAAATGGCCTCACTTAATAAAGGCAGGATTTCTTGACCCATAATCCTACTGGCCCCACAGCTTTTTGTTTCTTGTTATTCCAGAGAGAGGCATTTGCGCTAATTGCTGGCAGAGATTCTGCAACAATACACCACTGCCCTCCCATAGGAAGTAACCTCTCCTGCGACAGCTGTAGGAAACACCAAAGGGTAAATTCACATTGCTGGATCAAGCCTGAAACACAGTCCTTGTGCTATCTCTCTGCCTGCTTGCATCAGAGGCAGGAGATGACAGACAAATGGGCTAAGATTCAGCAGTTCATTCATTTGTTGGTCTCTGATAAAAGAGCTGTGCCATGACAATAACAAAAGAAATAAATCCAGATGTTTTTTCTCATATTCCCAGAAAGCCATCAGGACATGCAAACACGGTCTGTGCTCATACATCTTTGCAGTCCTTATTTTCTGTCTCTCTCCCTCCAGATTATGGATCTGTTGCAGAAATCTTTTAGTGTGGCTGTTCATTCATTCAGTGCGGAGAGCAACAGAATCCAATCCCACAGCTGAGATTTCTTGCCTATACAAGAACGGAAGTGTTAAATAATAAAAGCACAGATAAGAGCACTGTTAAAGATAATGCATCTAAGTTTAGGCCAGGAACAGTTTGCTATAGCAGACTTTTTAATATTAGACATTTTCTGAGCTGAAGCAACACAAACACAGAGGTAATGAGTGAACCAGCTGCTCTTAAATGCGCCATTATCCCGAGAGCCCCATCTGATATACATGGGTACAAAATAATTTTTCTGTAGCAATTTTACTTTTCAACACTGAGATGTGCTGAAGGATAACCCATAATATCAAACTAGAAATTACAGCTCAGAGGCTGCCTGTTACTTAGCTACAGGATCGCTGTATGGCCAGACAGCACCTCAGGAGATCGTCCAGGTTGGCTTCCTCTGCTCGGAGCAGGGACGGCTGCCGCAGGCTGCCCAGGACCACGTCCGGATGAGTTTTGAATACCTTCAAGGACAGAGGCTCCACAACCACTCTGGGAAACCTGTGACACTGTTTGACTGCCCTCGCGGTAAAAATGTTCTTTCTTATGCTCAGAGAGAATTTCCTGAGTTTTAACCAGCATTTGATCCTCGAAAATCAGCTGCAGAAGTCCCTGCAAAGCTCACTGTGCTGAAGCAGACTGGCTCCTCATGATGGTCTAGGGCTCTGACTTCCCAGGTGAGTTGCGACCACGCCATAGAGGCTCCTCGCTGCCAAAGATACATCACACCCACAAGAGGAAAAGGCACCATACTTGCCACTTTCCTGCCTGCTAAGCAAGAGAAAGGTTTTGAAGAACTCCGGTCCCAGCAGAACCGGGACTGTTCCTGAAGCAGCAGGAAGACATTACACTCATTTCTTGGCTTTTAAACACAAAGCAAGACAGTTCACCTTTTTGCTTTTTTGGGGCTTGGTTCCCCCTTCCTCCTCCCTCATTGTTAAAGCTCTCTGATGGATTAAGTGAGATGTTCCCCACATATCAGACTCCAGAAGATCTGCCAAGTAGTGCTTCTTTTTCCAGCTTCTTTTCTCCCAACACTATTTCTCTTTCTGTGCACTGCTTTCAACACCTCTATACTCTGCTTTCTATGCTGATGCAAAGTGTTCAGCCTTTTAGCCAGTTATTAACACTGGAGATCCTAACATATCCTCGAAATGCACTCTGCCATTCCAGGGAAGGCCATAAATCCCACGGGCTCCTTCAAAGAGAGCAGGATTTGGTCCTTCTCTAAGGGTCATGCTTTCAGAGAGAAATCTGAAAAAGCAAACAAACAACCCTCCTTGCAACCCAACCACCCACCCCATGATGTATTTCCCTGTTTTTTTCTGTTACACTCTATCTGATTTCCACTGGCAGGGACAACATAGCACATACGTTTCTTAGTAGAAAAGCAGCTTATGCAAAAGTCTGCTAGTTCACAGAATCACAGAATCACAGAAAGTTGAGGCGGGAAGGGGCCTCCAGGGGGCATCTAGTCCACACCCTCGGCCTACCCCAGCCCACTCAGGCACCCACCGCAGGCTGCCCAGGACCTTGGCCAGGCAGCTTTTGAAGATCTGCAAGGGGGGAGACCCCACAGCCTTCTTTGGTAGGCAAACATGATTGGTGATTAAATAACAACAAGAACTCAAGGTTGACACTGGAAAAATTGGCTGGGAGTGGAGAAGCACTTGGGAGGATTCAGAAGAGACAAACAACCAAAAATAAACCACCACCACCACCACCACCACCAAAACACAACAAAAACCAATGAGCTAGAACAGAGATGCTTTACCCAGCGCTGCAGAATCTCACACTGTCCATACCTTTAATGTATCTTCCCCAACCTGACACATTCAGTGGCTCTTTATTTATGTCTGTAGAATAGGGTTTTTATTTATTTTATTTTATTGTTTACACACAGATTTCCAGGTGGGATTCTCATCAGTTTCAACCATCATTTCAGTGGCAATTTTATAAGAAACAACATTCGTTTTCTCCGAGTACGGAAAGCTGCAAGAAAACCGCCAAGTGAAAACTATTCACATTTATCGGTCTCTAAATCATTTCATTGTCTCATAGATGTACTTGGTTAGAACATGACTAAATGTTTACTCATACAGCTCCTTTCATCGCAAAGGGATTACATCAGCAAATGCTGACAGGCACCTACCTCTGGGGTGTTGCTCTCTTTCCTCAGAAGCCCTGGAAACACTAACAGCATGAAGTGTGAACCACACTGAGAACAGCAGAACCACTGCATGGCCTCAGACCCAGGACCCGCCTAGCTCTGTACCCGCCTGATGCAGAAGCAATACGTGGACACCCAGAGAAAAGAATGAGCAATCCTTAAAAAAAGGATCCTACCTCCTCCAGCCTTCATGTGTTCTCAGTTCAGGGCATGGCATTTTCTGAGTCAAATCTCCTCTTGAATCCATATAACAACCTTTTGCATCCACAGCTTTCTTTGGCAAGGTGACACATCTGCTGCCTGCTGTGCAAAAAAACTAATTCCTTTTGCTTGCCTTGACCATGTCTCCTACTAGCTCCATGTGATGGCTCCTAGTTCTTGTACCAGAAAATAGTTTGAGGTTTATGGACACACTAAAAATGGGAGTAAATAGGAAAGCTCATCATCTCTGGAGTTCTATTTTTTAACAAATGACATGAAAACAGGCCCTGGGGAAAAAAAAAAAAAAAAGTCCTTTGAAAGCAAGGATTTATATACAAATATTATGGTCTTAAATACCAAGGGAAATGAATGAGAAGAAAAATGCCCCTACTTGAGCTGAAGGTTGGACAGAATGTTGTTTTAACAGTCTCAAACACAGAGAACTTTTTGGTATTCAGAAAAATTGCCCAGAATCCCAAATAAAACAAGGATCCCCTCACACACCCTTTCAAGTGCCAGGGCATGGATTCAGTGCCAACAGGAAGAGTGCCACTTCTTGAACCCACAGAAGCTTTTCCTTCCTTCCTCCCTCACCAAAAGTGGGGTTTTCAGGTTGGTGGGCTTTGTGGATAGGACTGCACGGATAGGATAAACACAGATATGCACAAAGCTCCGCAGTTGCTTTCTAACTGGCATCTTCAACTGCCTCTTGACTGCATCATGGAACCAAAGTTTGCTGGAAAGAGTGGCAAATGCTCCAGCTGAAAACTTTCTGGCAGCCCATTCTGCCTATACTGACAGGTGCTGTTTATTCCAATTGGAAAAATAAATGAATTTTTCTGCTTTAAGATGGAGCACTGTGTGAGCACTTGAAGACATCAGGAGGTTCAAAATACAGATATTAATTATTGGATTTACTGCCATGTGTCATCTCTTGTCTTCCAACAGAAAACTGGCACTGCATTTTCTCCCCTGTTAATGGAAGTGTTACCATATTAATTTTGCAGGGAATGCATTCCCTGTTAAACTAGTCTTGCAATATGTATGTGCAGAAAACACAAATGGTACTTGCGTCAAAGTGTAGACTGGATTTTAAAATGTTTTCTCCTTCCAGTTTACATATAGTATATTCTTTACATCACACCTTGTAACTTCACAAGCTACTACATCCAACAAAGTATGCGTCTACACCTAACGTTTCTTTACATGCAAAGTTTTCTAATAGAATAATATAAACTATGAATAAAAAAATAAATAAAACCCAAAAGCAAAACAACAACAACACAATGCTCATTACATCTATAGAAAACAACGCAGAAAAGTACAAAGTAAATAAAACTGTAAAGCTGGGAAAAGTAATTACTGAATGTAAATAATAATGGCTTCTATGATTACCACAATTAGCTCTTGTAATCCTTACTACAGCATGTAGAGTTTCAGGGTATTTGTAAAAGTGGTCCAAAGCAGCTCCTTCATGCATTCAATGCCAGCTGAAAAGCATGTTTGTATGCATTCTCCTACATGCTACATATCAGGCAACATGCTGATAAAATACCTGCTCTGTCCTGCTTGCAGATCTCCTCCGTGAGTCACAGTGGTATTTTAAAATAGATTTGTACAGCCACTAGCTTGACTTCTTTAGCTGCCCTTACTAGAAGTCTCTAAACACCATGTAAACTTCACAGTCAGACCACAGAAACAGATTGGGATACTTACAGATGCAAAGACACCATAGAAAGCAAGTCTCAAAAAGGCAAGTGGCTGTAAAGCTGTTGAATAAATCTTGTTTACAGATAAAATTAAATGCTGCCATAAATAATTCTTATTTCTCATGAAGATTAAAATAAATAAATAAATAAAAGCAACAGCCAGTTGCTTCTGTAGTTTTTGTTCATAAGCCTAAGGCAAATCATTAAAAAATACCTCATTCTCAGCCCAGGGGAGCAGACAATGCTCTTCCTTTGGCTTTGGAGCCAATGCACTTGCTTTTTCACTTTCTCTTCTTAAAAATTCAATATTTGTTCATGTCTGTAAGGCACACACACTGTTCCAAAATGTCAAGTAACTTTAAATATTAAACATAGGAGATTCTTTTTTGCAGGCATTGGACAGCCTTCCTCTAAGATGACCTTCATTTCACATGAGAAGAGCCAAGCTAAAGACACACACCCTTATTACACTTCCTGGTCTTTACTGAAATTTGGCACTGAGCAGGGCTTGTCTAGCCAGGGGAATATCTATCACAAAAGAGTCCAACAGGAGAGGAAAAACAATGGGGTTAGAATTTGATGCATCTAGTAAGGAGAAAGAAAGTATTCCTTGGTGCCTCAGGCATAGCACATTCCTAGCTAGGGCCTCGAAGAATTTCAGCAGATGTGAGCAAGAAAAAGATGACATTTTTTTCCCCAAAATGTGATAAGCGTATTTTATCAATACTCAACATTAATTCAAATAGACATTATATGTAAGGCTTTAAATCTTGAGCTATATGACCAATAGTAAATTCATATAGATATTTTACAAAAGCATAAGGATTAAACATCAATAATAATAATTTTAAGAATAAAATTTTTCTTTTATATGCCTTGGATATATATGGTTAGCATATCAGATAAAGAGAGAAGAAAACTATGAGCTGGAATCTATTGGAAACAATTTTCCATGTCAGAAATTCCAGTTTTTGCTAAGAACTCATTTTAATGAAGAACTGGAAACATTAAACGTAAGACTCCAGAGCATGTTGTTTCAAGCACCAGTGAGTCGTTTTGACTTGCATTTTATATTCCATATAAATCAAAACAAGACGTCTTGACAGCATTCTGTCAAGACTATTAGCAGTAATTAATCTATTCCCACAAAATACTTCAATTTCAGCAGGAAGCTAGAACTGTCAAGATTGTCAATGGCTCTGGCAGGAGCACTGCAACAGAAGATCTTCCCTCTCAGAGGTCTCAGACGACCATTTCTGTGTTTATAGAAAAAATACTTTGTCTGTACCATGACACATAATTTATTACTGTGGTTAGCAGTGGATAGATTTTGTATTATATACACCAGCCTATAAATTTCAACATTGTAGGGGAAGAAGCTTCAGATAAATTCATTTTGTAGTTATGTTAGTACTTGCAGCCCTTAAATATGCAGATCACAGACTTCCAAGGAAAACTAGACAGAAACTCTACTGGAAAAAAAAATGTATTCCCAAATACTAGCCTTTTCTAAATGTTTATGACTCTCTTTTCAGGCTTAAATTATACAGCTTCTATCTGGCCACACAGATTTTCAACACAAATGTAGAAGACAGACATTTGGCAGCTCTCATAGGTACTGACACTTCATACTTACTGGGACAAAGCACAGTGAAAGCTTATAAATTCCACTTGATAGCCAGCTCAGCTTCTTAAAAAATATTGCTTCCTTTATTTCCTGCCCTATGCATTAAATCCCCCTTTCCAACACACACAAGATTCAGTAATCCTGATTCATGGTATTTAGCAGCTGCCCAGCTGTGCATTCAGCTGTGTGTGTGATGAGGTTCTCATGTCAGAATGGATTTCATTCCAAATGAGCAACCTTTGCCACCATCGTGTCAGAAGCAGCTAGTCTACCTGAAACATTTTGAAGGTACACGTATCCAAGAACAGGGAAATAAATCTGTTTGTGCCCTCTGTCTTCTGCTCCTGCACCAGCGTATCTCTAAAACTAGGGCTGCAGCCAGACGCTTAACTGCTAGGAAGCACTGTACATACATAGGGTGCTACATGCATATGTCAAAAAGCCAGAAACAGCGCTTTTTTGTTTTCTTTTTGAGAAACATGCTGGCAATCCTCAAGAGGAGCAGGCAGCATGACCATCAATCAGGCTCAGCTGTTCAGTCTCCTCTCCATTGAGTACTGTCTGTGCTGGACTTTATAAGAGGTTACTGTATCCAGCACAGAAATTTTAAGTGTGGAATTTGACATATTGCATCACTTAGTGAAATGCCAGGCCTCTGCAGGGCACAAGAGGGCACTTGGCATTCCCACTGCCACCCTTGGACCCTCTCCAGGCGATGTGGGGTCCAGTGGAGGCATCAGCTCCCACCCCATGGGCAGCAGCAGCTCCGCATGCCACAATCACCTGTCATGTCCCAGCAATGCCATGTTCCCCCTCGCGTCCTCAGCCTGCATCTTTACAGTCCATGCCTGTAAGGAATAAATCTAGGTAGAACCTCAGGTGTGATGGGAGCACCTGTGTAGGCCTTACAGTTTTAGGATGTGGTCTTAACTCACTGCTTTCCCGTTAGAGCTGGAGGCAGCCACCTAGACAGCAAGGCTGGTTCACTGGCAGGGAAGCAAGGCAGCAGGGCAGCTGTCTCCAGCCATGCCTGAGATGTGCCGGGCAGCATTTCTTCCACCGTGTTTTCTTTTAGAATATTCATTCTTTAAGAAAATGAATATACCTCCAAAATATAGGACGGAGCATAGGGGAAAAAATCAGAGTAACATACAATCATCTAATATTTAAACTACTTTATAGGCTCCTGAAAATATTGTTACTTTTTTTTCTAATGTAGCTAGTCTTATAAGATATCAATTATTCATTTTCCCACAGTACTTCAAATTGTACAATCATAATTAAATAAAATACTCAGTTATTCCATTTGACCAAATTTCTCAACCACAAAAGAAATCACACAGCACAAATTACAACACTGACAGAGCTCTTGAGTTCTTATCTTTGGTTCTCTCACCTGCACTCTGGATGCTGCACATTCTCTCTGAGAAGTAGACTAAGGAAGAAAAAAAATTATAGGTTCCACAGGTATAGGTAAATTTATATAGGTAAAGGTAAATTTATATAGGAATAGATAAATTTATAGGTAAATTTGTTCCACAGGTGTCAAAGTGTGAAAAAGCAGCATTGGTGGAGCTATCTGGCTCTTACCAGCTCTGTGAGAAGGATGTACTCCAGAAATACTCCCTTATTAGTATGGACAGGGGCAGATGTGACGTTTTGAGCCTGGCAGTGAATCATTGTCCCCTGCCTGTACAAAAGCTGTTTTGCAACTGCCACGAGGCAAACTTCCCTGAATTTCTAGTGGTTCAGACCACAATTTAAACCAAATGCTTGAAACCCAGGCATCTGGCAAGCCCAGCTCTGAAAATGCTAATGCTACTCTGCCAGACACTCAGTGCTTCCCTTATTCTGCCAGCCTTTGCCAAAATTGCAAACTGGCAGCATAAAACACACAAAAAAGCATTTCGTAAGAATAACATACCCCTCCAAGCTGCTTTACTGCATCACTCCTGTGTGCCACAGGTGAGAGGAGTCATTAGGCTCTGTCCTGGTTTCAGTTAGGACAGAGTTAATTTTCCTCCTAGTAGCTGGCAGGGTGCTATGTTTTGGATTAGAATGAGAAGAGCGCTGATAACATGCTGATGTTTTAATTGTTGTAGAGCAGTGCTTACACCAAGCCAAGGACTTTTCAGCTTCTCGCTCTGTCCTGCTAGCGAGCAGGCTAGGGATGCAGCAGGAGCTGGGAGGGGACAGACCCAGGACAGCTGACCCAAACTGGCCAAAGGGGTATTCCATACCATCTGACGTCATGCTGAACAATATATAGGGGTGGCTAGCCGGGGTGGAGGGGGGGGCCGGCTGCTCGGGGATAGGCTGGGCATCGGTCAACGGGTGGTGAGCAATTGCATTGTGCATCACTTATTTCGTACACATTATTACTATTAATACTATTATTATTATTATTATTGTTGTTATTCTTTTCCCTGTCTTAATAAACTGTCTTTATCTCAACTCACAGACTTCACTTTCCCGTTTCTCTCCCCCATCCCGGAGAGGGAGGGGGGAGGGTGAGCGAACGGCTGTGTGGTGTTTGGCTGCCAGCCGGGCTAAACCACAACAGGCTCTCAATTCACTGCAAGGACCTCTGATTTTTTTTATATTTCTCCTTCCAAGCCAGTGTGTACAAATATTAGGCTTAAGTTTTCTTAATTAAGGGATCTGGAATGACATAGGATTGAAAAGCTGCATGCAGTATTTTAAGAAGGGCAAGGAATTTCAGCACTTCTATAAATTCATTGAAGGTCTTTCAACAGGCAACCAAAATATTACTAATTCCATAAACACTTAAAATGCCATATTTCCTATTTACTGATAATATTTGCTTTTCCCTAAATGGTGTTTTTGTATCAGGGATTCTGAAGATTGGTCAGCTAAGCTCACTCAATATGAGGGTTATCATCTGAAAAACATACCTGGATTTAGCAGCCTGATGCTTTGTTTAAACAGCAACTTAATAAGAATGAGTCAGGAAACTTGCCTATTATGTAGAAAAGGGCCCATCATTACAAACTTGTTGACTCAACCATGCTTTAAAAAAGTAAATACAAGAAACAGGGTTTAAACTAAACTCATCTTGAAAAATCAAGTCAGAAAAAATAAGCAACATATCTGCCAGATGAAGTAATTACTCCAATTACTTCAGTGACAATGAAGTAACAAGGCTAGTATCTTATCAGTTTGCTGTTTAAACAGCAAGGAAAGCATTGTCATGCACATCTGGCAAAAAGGTCTCTGAATTCAGAGATATATTTATGACAAAAGATAGTTGCTAATAACAGAAAAATTCACATCCGCCATACAACAGAGTAAAAGTTCACAAAACATTTCAGAAATATCTTGATTATTTTGTGACAGCTAAAACAAACTTTTTTAATATCATCAAGTCTTAAATACAAAGCCATGCTCTTCTGTCTGCCCTGAGATTTCTGCTGTTTGCATTTAAAAAATTACAAATTGTTTCAAGAAGAATGCCAATGAATTATCTTCAGCCTCTTCCTGATGATTCAGTAAATCACAGCCATAATGCAGCTAGTGCAGAACTGAACCTACAATACCAGTTCTTTGAAATCTAAAACATATTAAAACCTTTACCAAGGTAATGGTACTTTATAAACCCCTATAAGGTGCAGGTTTTACAAAGAAAAACCTGCTGGGACATAAGTACCAGATTGGTAGCAAGTCCACCAAAGGTTTTTGGTTCACCCGGGTTATCCTTCCTGTTCTTTTTTACATGGTGCAGGAAAAGCCTGGCATTTTACTACCGCCAAAGTCAGCCAGCTTGGGTTCAGTGACTTACAGCAACAGGAATGCTAACTGCTTCTCTAGATCCCACATATCCAACTCACAGGATGCACTCCCTACCCTATGCAACAACATTTTAAAAATCATAAAATTTCTGCTGGGGCCCATGTGCCACCTGAAGAAGAAAGGTGTTTGCACAGGATCTAATGCAATAAGGCTTGCAGCAAGTCTTGACAAAGTTTTCCCAATGCCCTTTAGCACCAGCCAAGGGATATGCAGCCACAAGAAGCGATAGAGGTTTGCCTTATTTTTACAGCAAAGCATTGCTGGCTAGAAAGCACTGGACAGGGCTACTAAAAACATTGTCTGTTCTAGCAAGGATGATGAGCAGGCTCAGAATTAGTTAAATTATATACGCTTCCGTGCTACCCTCATATTTTGATGCAATTGTCTCGATTACAGATGACAGTTTCTATTAAGAGAAAAAATGCAGAGTAAAAAAAGTTTCTGGATATGGCATGTTGCAGCAAGAAACCCCAGCCCCGTGCTAGCAGCCTTCTCCTTTTTGCTCATCAAGGCTCGACCTCCAGGGGGGAAGGGAAAGCCTGCCATGTCATTAATCACTGCATCTTCCACATATCTTGTCCTCAAAAGAATTGCAATTAATCTGGAGGCCTCTGAAAAGCAGGAGAAGCACACCGTCATGCTTTGGCATGACTGCATAAGTGTGAGATAGTTGGACAAAAAAGCCTTTTATTCCCCCTCCTACAGGAGCCTCAGGGAATTCAGCTTCCCTTCAGTAACTCCTGCAATCTACAAAAAGCTATTTTTTGCAGTGCTGTATGACTGAGCACTTCAGAGTAACAAGTCTCGGTAACACTAACTCTTCGCATTGACAGCCACTCTGAGGCCTTCTTATAAAATAGGCCCAAACCAGTGGGAATGGATAGGAAAACTGCCTGGGACTGACTTCTCTGAAGTGTCACAATTGCTGGTGAGTAAAGGATGGTCAGTTTCTCATAGACCTGTTTTCTAACTCTGCAGGCAACTTGGCGACAAGGAGCACTGAGCAGTGCCAGCGATGGCTGGGACACATGCTGAGGAGCTGGCTGGCTTCTAGCTCTCCGAGCTGCCAGAGGCACACACCAGGTTTCTCATGGTGCACACTCCAGGGGATGAGATCCAGTTTCCAGATGATTGCAATGTTTGCTGATGACTGTCTTCAGTCAGCAAGCATGAATAAGGTACAGTTATTCAATTAAATAGAGCTTTGAAATTGTTTTAATCAGAAATTAAGGAATTATGCCTCCCAACACCAAGACAGCTAAATATGATACATGTTGGCAGGTAGAGAGGAAAAAAGAGAATGTGTATGCAGCTGAATACACAAGTTGCATGTCTGGGAGGAGAGCCCCAGTTCTCACTCCCCTTTGGTAACAGGCATAGGGGAGAGGGGAGGTGGGTGAATGGCATCAGCCCCTCTCCCCACCCAGATTCCTGAACGGGGAACTGGTTTTTCCTCTATATTCCTGTTGAAAGAAGCACTCAGGATGCAGTCGGCACTCCCATTCAGACCAATTTTGCAGCGAATGACAGTGCTTGAAAGCAGAGAGCAGTTTGCAGCTCTGCGCATAAGCACAAGAGGAAATTTGGAGAGAGCTGAGCCTCTGCCAGCTGCTGGAGCCAGGTCCTCAGGAGACAGCTCGGCTGGCAGCGTCTGCACTGCTGCTTGCCTTTGCATGGCAAGCAACATGTTATTTGTTATTTGACAGTGCCTGTTCTCACTTGTGCTCCACTTCAGATGGTGTGGTTAAAAGGAAAAAAAAATGCATTAAAAGACAAAAGCTCATCTTCTGCAGACCTTCCAGATGATGCTTCTTCAGTATGAGAGTAAACCCTTCTGTACTGACAAAGGCCACGTGCCCTGGGAACCGGGGAACTATTCGAAGAATAGTATCTGCAAAGAGAGAGCCCTAGTATGCATAGTCCCATCCCTTTTCTGCAAAAGAGCCTGTTCACAAACAAGTTCCTCCTGGGGTGACAGCACACACGGTGTAAGAAGGGAGCAGAGAGTGTGGCCAGCATTGTCCTGCACTCTGAGGCATTCCCACCAAAAGCAGGCCTTTCTTGGAAGGCTTGTGCAAACTGTGGCACACACCATCATGCCACCAGTTAGTTGCCAGTATGAAGTCAATATTGTTTCAGATTAAACTTAAAAAGTAAGGCATGCCCTGGACAGTTCCATCCAGGAAACAAGCAGGCTTTCTAGCCCCTGCCAATGCAGATAACCACATTCTTGTGCAGAGGAGGGCGTGCCTTGCACCAGCACAGCAAGTTGGTCGGCTGGGGGAGTGGAGCCATTCACTGCTGCATGCCTACTGGGCTCCTCCTGCGGTGGGGACCTCCTGCACTCTTGGGAGGGATGTAATCACATCAGCATGTGTATTTGAACTCCTGCTGGGAGCCCTGTAAAAGGGTAAAATAAACCGAGTGTGCCACCAAGGGTCTCACCAAGCATTTCCAGGTACTGCTGCCCACAGAGTCGGGCTGCTGGCACAGGGAGCACTCCTCTGCCTCACTGTACCCAGGTCACAGCAAGCAAGGGAGCATGGCTCTGCAAACGGTGACATGACTACCTCTCTGTCCTTATGAACTAGGGCTTATTTCTGAAGAGAAATTAACATGACTTACCCTTTTAAAGAAAAAAAAAGCTTATTCAATATTTTAGAAGATTTTTAATTAAAAGAATAAAATTATTACTTTTTGTTGCTAAGTGATCAGGAAGTATTTCTATTAATAAAATAATAATAAAAAAGGTCAATCATGATGTAAATATCCCCTATGATAGTGATGCCTGGCTGCAACCCTTCTGTTGCACACACAAGGCTTTCAGCACTGCAAAGCTGCACTTGCTCCACAAGGAAATACTGTTTCAGAACACGATTAATATCATGTTCATAACAGCTCATATTGCTGTGGCCAACTGTCAGATAATACGCTAGTAAGACAGCACAACTTTAATTCAGAAGGCAATTGAATTCTCCACGTGACAGTTCAGTCAGAAGCTAAACTGAGTGCACAGTTGTGAAGATCCACCTTCACTTTCCCAAGCCTCATCCACAGCTGAGACGCAACAAAAACACCACCATTTTTTTTTCTGATGGTCCATCACCAGAGATGCAACAATAGTAAACCTGGCATGAAAAGACAAGACAATGAAGTAGCACAGAAGAGGGATAAATAGGAGAGGGCTTGAAAGAGATGGGAGAAAACAAATTATCTTCCTAATCTTCATGTATTTTTAAAAACACATTTCCTGCACCAAGACCTTTACAGACCAAAGGATGAGAATATGGTTTTGGCCAAAAATGCTCATCTAGTGATGCTAAAATTCTCCTAGGATACCCAGAGGGTATCAGAAGAGCACCAGTGGAGGGGCATAGTTCACAGTTCCAGGACATGGAGGATGGCAGAGAGAGCACAGAGCACACTGACGGCTCTCGGGGAGTGTCACAGAGTGAACTTCATTGTGGACCTCTAATTCTAGAGGCTTCTCATTTTCTGATGTCTGATAAGAAGCATACCTTCTATGCCTGGGCAAGCAAAATGTCCCCAGCTCCACTTCAGCCTCTGCTCTCAGCACCAGAAGAGGAGAATTTAAGCATCCTCAACCCAATAACATTTCAACAAATCCTGCAGAGTGAGGTTAGGAGTGATCCAGGCTCCACCACCCGCTCAGCCAGCACTGCCTGTTTCTCCCCATCCCTGCCTGGGCCAGTCAGCCCTCCACAAAGCCCTCCTGCTCTCCCTTTAGGCACCGCTAACCTACCCCAGCACAACTCTGCTGACAGCACACAGGGTGTTCCTTGGGGTTTCCTGGACAGGCACACACCAAAGTGCAATTAGCAGCAAACACCATTAACACAGTTTAGACTGGCTTCTGATTTCAGCTTAAAGAGGATCCCGTGCTTTTACTTACTCTCCTACACGCTCGCAAAGCCTCTCCTGGGATGAGCATCTCCCAAGCTTCATTTGTTTTCTGGGTTTGACTCATCTGGGACCTGCAAGTGATACTTTTTCTCCCTTTGTGCAGCGATAGCATCCCTTCTGCCTGCTTTGTGGCAAGAGGCTACATACCCATCAACAGATATATTTTTTTTTGTTGACTGTAACCACCTCTGATGCAAAACACCAATCAACTGGAAATTAATCACCTATTTAATCACTCTCAAGCAGTAAAGTCTTTGCTGTCCTGCTGCTTCTTTGGCACATCCTTATCTTTCTCCAAAGGGGAAAGTCAGGCAAGCAGGGCACGAGCAGGCTGCATATGTGTGGCCAACGGCCAGCATCTCCTCTCACCCCATGGGAGCTCAAACTGCTTTTGGCTCCGTCCTCACCCACAGGAGGGTGAGGGGCTGCGCCAAGGCACCCAGCAGGGACCGGCTCCCCCGTGGGTGCCTGCACTCTATTCTAATTGTGGTGGGAGCAGTGGTGAAGGGCAGCAGCGAAGAAACAACAGCTCTTGCTACTAACATGTCAAGTTTAGTCCCTACAGCTAGTATTGGTAAAAATACTCCTTAAAATAAACATGTAAACATATATAAACTTAGCAGAGGAAGTGACCACTGAACAGGCCTTTCAGCAGCACACCACAGACTCTTCAGACTATGATGCTTGTCCAAGATGGAGAGCAACTTCAGCAACGAGGTTCTCCAAAACACCAAATAACACTTCTTGCCTCTTCAGCAGTGTTCTGTGTCTTATATTATCAGATTATTTTTCTTTTTAAATCCATGGATTGGAGTGTGAATTCAGGATATAACAGCTCAAAAAGCAACTTAATAGCAGAAATTTATCACTGGAGTTAAGTCATCATTTCTGTTCCTCGCCACCTTCCCCAAGACAGTAATGCACCTGTACCACCGTGGTGACTAAAGGCAGGGGAGCTAGAGAATTTGGTATGGATACCCACTATATTTCTATATTCTAGAAAAGCCGAATAGAAAATTATGCATTTGTACATTCATAATATTCATTCTTATTCATATATTTTACAATATTATTTTTTTCTGGCCTCATTTCTGTAAGGTTTTAAGATGTAGTCATTCTTTAACTCACAGAAGGCATCAGGAATACAATTGGGGATGGCCTCAGGTGCCCACCAGGTTTCATGAATCGGTGCCTCCAGTGCTCATAAGCACATCTGGGGCCAGGGTGGGAAGTATGAAGCTGAAGTTAAATGTCAGCCCACTACGCTGTAACTGAAACAAAGCTGAACTGGAGTTTAAACAAACCCATACAGCTAAGGTGAGACGGTCCCCTCATACCTTTGCTCTTCTCTCGCCTTTTCTGGCAGAGCTGGGCAGCGAGGTCATCCTTGAGCACAGCATTCAGGTGAAGGTGAATTTTAACTTAGCTGAACAAGCTTAAACTTAAAACAATCTCACTGTATCATAGTCAGTGAGATTTGATTACATATTTGAGTATTTCATTGCATATAGATGGGTTTTTCAATTATCTCAAAAAATAAAAAAATATAACTTATAGACCTGCTGTAACTTCTGCAGAGAAAAAATTATGAAAAGCTTTACAGTACACGCGGACAGAATCCAAGCAATTTTATAAAACTTTTTGCATAATTTCGACACCGTATTAGAAGCCTGAATCTTGGATGCTTCCCAAAAGGATCATAAAAGGGCTCCTGTATTGTTCTCTGCTACATAATGAGTTGTATCACTCCCTCTCTCATTGCCTATTCTTTTCTAAGTCACCTACCTTGACTTTCCAACTACCTACACAAGAATGGTAAAGAAGACCTTAGTAAAAAAAAAATGGTTCACTATATTTCCAACACCGATATACATTATTTCATTTACCATACACAGAATTCAGAATTTTTATTCAGCTGCACTGAGATAACATCAAAAAGGTAAATTCAGATATTACAGCTGTAGGAAAAGCAATCATATGGTAAAGAAGCGAAAGACCTGCAAGTGACTCTCCTGGAGCATCATACCACTGCTGGAGGCACAACCATTTTTATGCTGCTCAGTAAGAAGGAACAATAAATGCACAAAAATACTAGCAGCTGTTCTTTGTTACAGGTTCTGGAGAAACAACCAGCCAAAAAGGTAACTGATAAGATGCAAACTAATATTCCTTTCGATGTTGTTCTTGGCAAGATGCTTAAGAGTCACAGAAAAGGGACTCTGGCATGCATCTCAAATCATGCAGACAATCCCACAGTTTAATGGGCTGGGGGCAAAGTGAAAGTGAAGAGAAACTTTTACCAGAAAGATAATTGTCAATGCAGAAAACTCAAGCTGAGTCAAAGATAAATGCACAGCTTCCTCTAATAAGCAGGATTATCACAGCAGGAGCATCACTCAGCATCACCCTGCACCCATGATCTGGGGCTGTTCCCACAGCAGAACTCCTCCAGGCTCAGCAGGAATGTTTTACACAGGACAAGCAAAGAAAACACAGCAGAACATCCATTCTTCTTAATCAAAGATGAGAACTTACCCAAACAACTGCATTTTTGAGTACCGAAACAGCAACAGACACAACTCATCTCCCACACATACAGCATCCTTATGCTTGACTCTTAATGCAGCATCTCATTGGCATTGTGTTAGCAACTGTACAGTACAATCAACACAAAAGTCTTGCTGCAACGGATAAGGAGAGCAAATGTTGTCTGGTTTTGCAGACATTATACCCTATTTTGCAGACATTATACCCTAATTGCGTTTTTAAACAACCTGTTAGTCCATATACATTTCTCAGTGAATGAATTCAATGTACAGATGGTACGTTAGTAAGGATGCTATACTGAACAAAACAGAGTTTAGTCACCACATTTCATCTTCAATTACATGCAGAGGCACAGACATGTTTGTTCTGGCCACACGCAGTCCCAGCCTACCTAGGAGGGTGCTTGCTGGATTAATTTTGATTTCACTTCCTCAGCACAAGACTAGCTGCAACACAGCACAGCCAGCATCTCCCTTTGCCTTATGGGCAACCCATAGCTAATGCCCAGGGGAGGCAATAAGTATCAGGAAAACATCACTGCCTTCCCACCCAGCCTCCCAGGCAAGAGGCAGCCTATTCGCATTTAATGATACCATACTTAAGATGATATATTTAATAATCCCTGTTGTCAGGCTGAAGCTCTGCTCTAGGAGCTCCAGAAATCATGAACAGAAATAGCTGTGGCTTAGCCTCGGTTTCTTTGAAAAGAGCAGCCCATCTGCACCAGGAGACCATGGGAGGAACACACCTTCACAGAAGTTACAATTCAGACACCAGCAAAAGCAATGTAATATTATATGATTGCTCATTGTCATACAAGAAACCAAATAATACTTTTACAATGCAAACCCTTCTAAAAACAAGCGGACAATGGGAGCCAAAGCTCTGGCTTTTAACAAGTCTGGAACATCAACTCTCAGCTCTGATTTAAGTCCTGTTCTTATTTTTTGGTCCAAATTTCCTTTTCTTGATATATATATACATGTGCACTAAGTAAGAGTAAATTGCCTTGAAATTCAGTTCACCTCTTTTTTTGGAAATCATTTATGTCTGCAAACACATGAATGAAAATAGCCCAGAGTCTGTTATAAACATCTTTGACTGTAGTATCCAACATCCCATGCTTCAGGCTAATCCTCTTATGGTGATTAGCAGCAGACCAGAAGGGCTGTAAGGAGGGACTTAAACAGGCTTTGGCCTCAGCCTGGGTTCACAGCCCAGAGCAGCTCCTACGCTTCCCATGTCAGTGGCTCAAACTGAATTCAAAATCCCCACTAATTAAATACATCTAAGGGGTGGCTAGATAGGAGAGGAAAAACAAGACTTGCCAGAGAGAAAAAGCAGTTTATGTGGTGTGCACTCAGGATGAAAGGAGTGAAATGTTGGGGTGGAAGGGGCAAATGATGTACTTACTGGAAGAAGGTGACAGTGTGCCTGTGCCCACCAAAGAACACGCCTAGGAAGCAAACCACAGCCTTCTGCAAGGTCCAGGGCAAAATCACAGCTCTCAGGACAAACGACGTGTCTATCAGCGGCTGGGTTTCCGCCTGGGTTTTCAGTGCGTGAAAGCACTGTATGTCACACAGGCAGAGTTACCCTGAGTACCTTAACAGCCGTTGTTCACACAGTATGTCAAGGCCAGCTCCAGTCCCACTGCTTCCCAGCTCCCTATTTTTACCCATTTACCTATTTCTCACTCATCACTAGCAAGACAAGGCTATACATTATTTATTATTTAGAAGGCTTCATCTTCAGTAATCTGCATTGTGCAAGCTGTTAGCTCTTTTGAGATTCACTTAGAGCTATCTAATTAAAACCAACTAAATCCACTGACCACACATGTCATTCCTGGTAGCTAACAGTAATTTACACACACAAAAAAAATCAACTCACCTGCTCTGTAGTGAGACAGAGCAGCTGTTTAATAATGAATAGCTTCCGATTTGCCTGCTCTCTATTTCCTCCTTCAAATTTATCTGTACCTTCCGACCAAGAAGTTTGTTCAGATCTGAATGTACTGTTTCCCAATCCAGAAAACTACATTCTGAAAATTGGATCAAAACTATCTGATCCTGTTATGAAACCTAAGTTTCATTGCTTCTTCCTAAGGCTAGACAAGTTATTTTAAAAAGCAGAGCACTTTACTTATTCCACTTAAGATATTAAAAATTACGCTGGAACATGAAATTAACTTTAAACAGCAAATTTAGCTTGGGAAAGCCCATACAGTTGCACTTCAATTGTACTTCATGAAAACAAAAACAAAAACAAATGAGGAATGAAGTAGAAATGGTGCTTCCCTGCACAGACCAGACTGACAGAGAAGCAGAGCAACGCCAGGTACCCTGGGAGCACCTTTACTCCCTGCCACAAGACAACAGTGGACAGGCAAATTTCCTGTGTTTTGGTGAAATTTTAGGTCATAGCTCTGCCAAATAACCTGCATCTCCAGACATAGAAAAGCTACATTAAGCATTATGGAATTGGCTTTGATACTTCAGGAGTCCCAACAGAAATTGTTTTAGTAGGACTTCCAAATAGGATATTACATTTGGAAAAATTTAACTTCAAGAACTGTTTTGAAGGATTGTCAGTGAATTCTGTGAAGACAGAAGTGAACCTAGGTAAGTATGCACAATTAACGAAGATCAAATCAATAGTTTCACATTAATATCAGTGCTACGAATTCTCACAGGGGCAATAAGGAAGACTCCATCCTGCAAACTACAGCTGTTTGCATTCACAGACAGCAAAAGGCACAGCACGGTGGAAGGTACTGCTGGTAGTGCATGAGCAGCAAGCAATTGGATGTTTGAGCCATCGTGGCAGTTGGCCAGAGTAATGTGGCCATAACATAACAGCACCAGGGGGATAAAAGGAAGCAAACAGATGTCACAGCAAGCTTATGAAAACAAGGATTTTTTAAAGGTGGAAGATACAGAAAGCTTAAGTGTGCAAGGGATGAGATACCCCAGCAAAGAGGAGCGCATCTCCTTGAGGTGCTGAAGCTATGCTATGTTGCTATGAAGCAACACAGAAGCTATGTTTTTTGCCCAGTGACATCTAGGCTCTGACATCCGAAGTGCTCTAACAGACCTACTTGGGCCTCGCAAAATAAAGATCAGCTTTGGTCTTTCCAAAGGACAGAATGAGCTGAGCGTTACATTTCTATTGGTGGTTAGCAGGCATTTTTGAACAAGATACAATCTAATTCTGCAAGCAGCTGTGAGAGCACAGAGTCTTTGACATCTCTAAGCCATGACGTTCCATCTCCCTCGCATGGTGCACGTATTCAGAGACTGTCAGGTTTGTCCCTCAGCACCAAGGATGAGGCACTTAGCTTATATTTCAGCTGTGGTAATGAAAAGCACTCAGAGCCTTCAAAAAGAGCAAAGAAGGAAAGAGAAAAGTGCTACCAAGAGATTCCAGAATAGCATTTTTTATGGCATTTCGCACACTGCTTACTTCATGGCTATTGCCTGTTCTACCCTAAAGAAAGGCTGGAGTCAGCTTTATGGTTCAAAAGAAACCCTGACCACGGGTTTTAAGCATCTAGTTTTACAGAGGCCTTAGAGGTTTTGTAGAGGTCTACAAAAGTATTGTCATAAGATATGTATTTTGTTTCTATTTTTCTCTCCACCTTCTAAAAGAAGTCATCACTGAGTTTGTTAATGAGTATTTGTTAATGACCTCTCCGAGCATGAAGAAAACATTGTCAACGTGAAGCTGAGGTAGTTTACTGTATTGCCATTCACTCTTCATATTTAGAGACTATACTGCTCACCCCACATCTTCACAAAGTAAAAAATTAGTTTTAATAGCATTTCCTTTTTAAAACTAGTTTAAATTTAAAAGTTCCTGCAAGGCTGCCAGAAGAAAAAGAAGAGGGACGAAAATACATTTCTGTCTTAATACTAGCATTATAGCTAAAGAAGTAGGTTGTTAACTGGACATCTGACATTTCATGTGTTTCTTCAGGGTATATGTATATATTTAATTACACATATATATATGCATATATATGGTATGTTTCATCATCCAGCATAAGAATATTTTGAAGGCTTCAAAGAACAAAAAGCTTCAGAAAAATAACAAACTTATATGTGATCATTTAAAGTTTTTCCTTGTTAAAGTTACCAATTACAAAATGTCTGTTTTTCCAAAAACTACCCATTTCCACCCCAGTGTTTTTACTCTTCACTTTTAAAATCCTTCCACAGATCTATTCTGCTAACCACTGACTTGCACGCACACTCAACAGCTGCTCCAAGCCCTGCACTGTGCTCTTTCAATTGGCAGTCCTAAAATATGGCTGCTTGGCTGCTTTACACACTACAGATTTATTCCCCATGCCTTCACATTTTTTCACCTTCCCTAGATGATGCATATATTTCTCTGCTGCATGAAATATTTTGATGAAGGGGTTTTCCCTAGTCATACATTTGTCCTTAGACAGCTTAGAAGTCCTCCTTTTCTTTATTTTCTGCTTGTTTCTGCCAGTTTCCTCCCCTTGCACACTTAACCTCCTGTATTAAATATAAGCTGGTGTTGCCCCCCCCCGGCCTCCCCAGTGCTACCCATTTCCTTTTCATTACTGCTTACTGGGCAAACAGGCTGCAGTTTGTACCTGAGCCTCTGCTTCATGCAAACATTCTCCAATCAAATTGTCCTCACAATTAGCTGAAATAGTTATTAATAACATCTTTCAGACCAAGGTTCAGGAGGAGCAACTCCAGCTTCTTCACTGCAAACAGAAGCCATCTGTGCCCTCTTCCACGTCGCTTGCAGCCGGTGCCGGTGCTCAGACAGGGTGCAGGCTCCTGCCTCCACTTTGCCAGTGGTGCCAGGTCCCACCGCTCCTTTTTTAGGCTGTTTGAAACAAGCTCCTCATGCTTCTTCACCAATACATCCCCTGCAACAACCCCCCCAAAAAATCTCAAAAACAAACAAGCAAACAAAAAGAAAACAAAAAAAACCTGCTCCCAGCTTCCTGCCTTTGTTATAAGCCTACCCTAAAAGCAAACCGTGCAACCCTCCCACGGAGTGCCTTACAGCAGAGAAGCAGGCAGCCAGCTGGAGCCAGGGCGCAAGGTGGTGGCTGCGCTGTTTTTTCCATACAACCATCCTCTGAAAGGACATGCTGGAGGCTGCGTGCACCTCAGGCTGTTATGGGGTTGCAGAGCACCTTACCACTAGTGTCTTTTCCTAACTGGAGCTGCAGCAGCTATTTCCAAGGCAAATAGGAGCTAAATTTCAGTGAGATGTGAAAAAAGCCTAAGGTATGCCTCCTCCAGATGAGGAGGCAGCAATAAAATGGGAAATTGTCTTTTTCTAGGTTCATTAATATAGATTTCAAGGTTCACAATCATCTCTCAACAGAGAGCACAAAGTCTTGATGTCCTGGAATCGTCCCTGTGAGTCGGCCCATGGAAAACTTTAGATGGGGCACTAAGTTCTACGCACCAGAGAGGTCCATCCATTGCTACTGGCCAGCTGTGCACTTCTGTGTGAGGATTCTGTGAGAGAATTAAATGATGGGAGTATGAAAGTGGCATCGTCAAGGCCAAGTTAACTCACGTAAGTTACTGTCTCTTTTTTTACTATAAGCTCTTAACTAATACATTATTTGCTATGGATAAACTGAAGTTCATCTGTGAAATAAGTCTCCCTTGAAAAACTCACTCTTCATTTTCCTTGTCAAGCTGCTGGCAGTGATACCAAACAATTGCTCTAAACAGTTCTTACATTCATTGTGATCGCAATGCGGTTTGTAAGCCAAGTATGTTTAACATATTTTCTCAGGTTAGTTTTGTTTAAGCAGCTTTAAAATTTCTTCTTCAGCGAAGTGGGAACAGAAGCTTCCTCTCACACCTCTCCCTGCCAGGCTGCCACAATTCACCAGGCAGTCTCTGGAGAATCACACACGCCTGAGGATGTGCTGCTAGCCAATGCAAAGCACTAACACTGAATGCAGGAAGGGTGTGTGAATGCCCCTTTAGATCCTTCACTGTGTTTTGGTTTGTGGAAGAAAACATCTTTCCCAACTCTAGGTTCTCCTATGCAATTGATATTAGGACACTTTATTGTGAAAGAAACCGAAGACATGTCTCAGACTTCCAGAAAACTAAACATACAACATTGATCATAAATTCTCTCGGTTTATCAGTTATATGAACATTTTCTTCTGGCTTCACTTTAGGGCTGGCTGGTTTTACCCCCTTGTTCTGTTCTGCAGAACAATTTCTACCCCCCTGAGAACTTTGACCAATGGCTACACCTATAGAGGTATTTGCTTCAGGAGAAAAACATGTAAGAACACAAGCTGGCAGAGGAGAGAAGGGTGGAGGCACTTAGGGAAGGAAATGTCACACCCCTTCTCATCTGTCAACCTACTGGGTCCCTGGCCCTGCTTGAGTGTGGGGAAGGGCTCCTGCTGGTGCCTGCAATGTTGAGGTTTCTCCCCACAGGAGGGCACAGAAGGCAGGCACCTTCTTGACAAATTTAGGTCCTGAGAAGACCTGAAGAGCCAGGTGGACTGGAAATGCAGTGAGTATCAGGCATCAAATTAGGAGCAGCAGCAGTGGAAATCATACAAGAGAGGACAGTAGCTAACTACTAAGAAATGCGTTACCTCCACTTAAGAGCAGACCTAGGAATTGCTATCAGCAGGAGCTCAGGGCACCACGTGCCCTCCATCCCTGGCAGCAGGTCTGTGCACAGGGCTTGAGATGGCTCTGCTGCAAGCAGAGAGGAGCTGCTCTGCCAGGTAGTCAAAGCATGCTCGCTGCAGCAGACCTGGGGGTAAGAAGTGTTCCTGCTTCGGCACCTCACAGCTGCTACTTCAGAGAAGAGAAAGAAGAATTATAATTTCCGTAAGAAAGCCCTTTTGAGTGGAAGTTTGAAGGACAAACCCCATTTACTGCTTGATGACAGCATGTCCCAGAAAAGATGAAGGTAAAGGAGTTTAAAAACCCTCAAAAATGAGATCTAAGACTGAAACCCTCCAACACCATGACCTAAATACACAGTCACGGCTTTTCAACACAGGATAAAAAAGGCAAAACAGAAATAGCAGCTTCAAAAGGGAGCTGCGAACAACACTGATATCCAGAATAGAACAAAGAGAGATCAATAGAAAAAAGTTTTCGTCTGCCTCCATGAGCTGAAACATCCTGGGAGTAAGTTTCCCAAAATGTACTTCCAAATACTAGTGGATAAAACCTACATTAATCACAATGTGGCAATTTGAGAGCCTAACTGCACTAAAGTCTTCCAGGAAAAGTATAGAAAGTAAACATGGAAATAAAGCAAAGAGGATAGGGGAGAAAGACTGTGAACTTATTGATCACAGCAAGAAATAGGAGGAAGGAGGAAACCAGCTGCAACATAAACCAAGGTGAAAGAGCAAGAGGGGTGTAAGGGATGTGCCCCTGAAATACAGCTCTATGTGGCTCCTCCAGGCTCCTACCCAAGCAGGTCCTTCAACCAAGGCACAGTGACCACTGGGCCCTACACAAAACATACATGAGAAATGGCAGGTCAGTGCCTGGGAAGAGATATTTCATTTGATGGTTTGCTTTGACTACTGACACCACAGACTTCCCTCTTCACAGAAATTGCAAACAACAACAACAACAACAACAACAGAGGAGACTGCAGGCTCCTATCAGAAGCAAATGGTCTGTGGTGGCTGCATGGTGGCAGTTTGAGTAAGCAAAGACAGATCAGTTATCAGTGAAGAAAAAACATAGGCGTTATTTTGGGCACCGGGACTCCAGCAATCAGACTCAAGCTGCCCCACCTGGCATTCAGGGTCCTAGTATATTCACACTGAGGAAACAAGATCATTTTTTTTTTTTTTTTTAAGTTAAAACTTTTGGGTAAAAGCCTGCAGGTCACTCATTCCTTCTGCTGCAAAACTTTCCACTGCTCCTGCAGAAACCCCTTCTGGACTGGCTGTTCAGCTGTCACCCTCCTCATGCAAGCTATGCACAGTCCACTGACATCTGAAAACACTTGCAAAATCATGGAGTCTACGACTGCCTTACATAATTTCTCCAAATGCGCATAGCACGATCCCAGTCTGCAGTATTTGCCCGTATGTTTGATTTCAAACTGGTCTCCCATGCCTACGGGCTGTTAGAAATGAGTAGCAACTGTCCAGGAAACACTATCTCACTGTGGGCAGAGGATAAAAGAGCAGCATTATTTTACTCTAGAAATTATCTGGCTGATGTCAGGAATCCTGAGTGTTTATAGGACATTTGAAATATCCCCAGTTTTTTGTTCAAATCACTGCCTAGCCTCTGCTTTTGGCTATCAACATTCAGAGTGACAAGGAAATTATCACTGCTCTGAGATGAGAGGAAAGCACAGACATGAGGTTGGCCTTTTAGGGAGCAACAGCAAGATGTGGGAACACCACACTCGCTCATCGGGAGCCTTTTCATGCTCTACCTGTTCCTCTTTCACATACACATTAATGTAGTTTGGGGGGAAATGAAGAAAGAAAAAAGCTTTCCTTTGCTGGAAAGAGCTGTTGAGGGGAGCTTTGTTGCCTGGTGTATCCTAATTGCCTGGGGTTTCCTCCCCTCAGGTTTCACAGTCAGCGTTTGGACTTTCTCCTCCTTGCACAAAGCACCTGCAGGAAGGAGCCACATTTTTCCCATAGCAAAATCCCGCACAGCAAGTAAAGGGGAAAACTACAGTCACAGGATCAAATTCTGAGAAACATCACAAATGTTGGATAGACTTGCACTACAAAAGAAGCCTGTGTGTTGTACACAGTGTTTTTGTGTCCTCAGAAAGAAGGGACGCAGCAATTCCCTTCTTTTCCTATGAGTTTCTGCCATCATGCAACTTACCAAGCCCAGAGGCCGAAAGCTCTGTGCATTCCTCTTCACCCAGTTTAGTTAACTACAAATATTTTTTAAATGATAGACACAATCTATGGAAGCCAGTGCCTGCTCCATTGGCCCTGTCCATCCAGCTGACCAGGATTCCAGCAGGGTGTTGTGGTTTAGCCCGGCTGGCAGTCAAACACCACACAGCCGTTCGCTCACCCTCCCCCCTCCCTCTCTGGGATGGGGGAGAGAAACGGGAAAGTGAAGCCTGTGAGTTGAGATAAAGACAGTTTATTAAGACAGGGAAAATAATAATAACAATAATAATAATAATAATAATAATAATAATAATAATAATAACGTGTACAAAACAAGTGATGCACAATGCAATTGCTCACCACCCGCTGACTGATGCCCAGCCTATCCCCGAGCAGCCGGCCCCCCCACCCTGGCCAGCCACCCCTATATATTGTTCAGCATGACGTCAGATGGTATGGAATACCCCTTTGGCCAGTTTGGGTCAGCTGTCCTGGGTCTGTCCCCTCCCAGCTCCTGCTGCATCCCTAGCCTGCTCGCTAGCAGGACAGAGCGAGAAGCTGAAAAGTCCTTGGCTTGGTGTAAGCACTGCTCTACAACAATTAAAACATCAGCATGTTATCAGCGCTCTTCTCAACCTAATCCAAAACATAGCATCCTACCAGCTACTAGGAGGAAAATTAACTCTGTCCTAACTGAAACTAGGACACAGGGACAAGCTGCAGAAGCACCATGACGCACTCTCCCACCTTACCTGAGGAATAATAAACCCAGCATTACTATCTGAGTTTGTGGGACGTTGTAAATAAGGTAAGCATCACTAATCCTGCTTTATGGGCAGGAACGTTTCTTGCCCAGGGTTGCAAGCTTCCCCTGAGGAAGAAGTAAATCACACTAATTTGACTTGACTAGCAAAGCTCCTACAACTCACTATACCTGAGTGCAACTTCCACAAAATCTGGCAGTAACTTTGTGTTTTCAGTAAAACCCCATGGGTCACAGCAGAAATTCCGCAAGAGCCTCCAGGTGAGGAAGGCACCTGCTCGCCTCGGGGAAGTGCCCACACATCTTGTTCTCCTCACATCTCCCAGGCCTGGGGCACCTGGGAGCTCTGGGGATACCACAGAACACACAGCTCATTAAATGGGGGGAAATTTGTACAAAACACTGAGCAGATCGTGCCTGCTGCCGCTGAGTTCCCTGCTCTGCTGAGCAGCAGGAAAGCAGCAAGAGTCTGCAGGGAGAATTTCTTTGCATGTCATCCACCCAGCCTGAGAGTAATGTGCTCGCAACATTGAGAAAGACAACATCATCTGTAAGACAGGATAGTCCCTGCATACATGGTAGCGCTGCTAAATCACAAGGAGCTCTCACTGTTACCAAAGTGCAGTTCTGCCAACAGAAAGTTCCCCCAAACATTTTTTTTCTGTCATTTCTCAGCGAGACCAAAGATGAGGCAGTGATCATGCTCCAAATGCAAACTGCAACAACCAGGGTTTCAGACAAAAAGGGTTACTTCCTCCTCCTGTCATTGGCCTGGGCATGAGGGGCGTGTGGGAGGACAGTGCTGATGTGCAAGAACAACTCTGCACCATTTTTCAGCAAGGGAAGACCGTGAGGAAAATAAGCTGTTCATTTCTCAGCCTCCCAGAACAGACAACTGAAAAATATATTTATTATACAGACATTGGTTGATGTAGCTTGGATTTGTTGCAAAAAAATCATAATCTGGGAACTAGCCACCGAGAAGCCATGCTGGAGACTGAAATACTGCATTTCTCCCTCAGATGCAGTGCAAAGCCCCAACAGGGCAGACAAACAAGTGCAGATTTCCCAGTGCAACAGTAATAAATAGCAATCAGAGAGTTCTTTGTCACGGTAATGAAGACTGAAAATGGGAGAAAGAGATCTCAAGCAGTAAACAGGGTTAACTCAAGAGGTGACAGCACTGGGATAAAGCATCCAAAAGGAGTTCTCACGACATATCTGGTTTGTTTATTGTAGGGTTAAGATACCCTAACTGCAGCCAACTTGGCTGGCATGGGATAGCTCTGAGCACAACAGGGCACTGACGCTGCTGTTACTGAGGACATGGCATCAGAGGAGAAACATCCTCTGTGGGGGAGAATACATGCATCAAATCATGGCTTGTTGTATAACTCAGCTGTGCATACACATAAGTGTGCACATGTTTTTAAAGAAGGTACCATCCCCACTGCCACCACTGAGTGCACCTGTACATATATTTTGTTGAGGCGATGTACAGAAATGTACAGAAAACAAGTGAAACTCCCTGGATGCACGTATAAACCATATAAATCCACACACCCGGGGAGCGTGGGCGATGCTGAGTATGTGTTTAAGCAAGGAAAACCACTTCCAAAGGTTATTTCTTCAGAATATTTTGGTGGCTTGTGGTAGTGATTCAGTCAGATGCTAATAATGCATCTGACTGCATTTCAGGTGTACCATTTGCACAAACAGAAAGAAAAAAAGAAAAAGGAAAAAAAAAGAGTATGAAGTTTGTAGTTTGTACCTTTTTTTTTTTTTTTTAATCTGGGCTCGAAGAAGCTGTCAATCACAACTGTAAATCACATAAAGGCAAAACTAATGGTACGATAATTTTCCATTACACATTTCCCAGAAGAGGAAATACAGTTGCATCTTGATACAAAGCACAGAGCGAATATTTCACCTGTCTCACTGTTGCAACCATTTCAGCCCTTTGAACTCTGTGTTATGGACTGTATGCAGCATTCCTAACAGCTTAGGTTTGAAAATACCACTTTTTATCCACTGTCAGGGTCCCTGGCCCCTTCCCTTCCCAATTGTTTGTTCAGATTCACACAAATGTCCAGGTGCCAGCTCTGAACGGTAGTTACTAGAGACCACCTTTCTGCATGTCTTAGCACCTGCTCAGTTAATCACTGCATGTAAACCAAACTGTTCAGGGAAGAGAGAAATGTTCATCCCCTGTTGCACGGGGCTGGTAATAGCCCTGGTCCTGCCAAAGCGAAGGGAGGGAAAAACACCCCGATTTCCAGACAAACACCTCCCAAACAGCAGTGAATGCCACTGCCTGAGTGACTGAGAAACTGGTGTGCCTGAAGACTCTGTCAGACTGCAAAAGCAGCATCGGCGAAGGTTTATGCTTTCCTGAAGAGGGCTCTCCGCCTTGGTCAATATAAACATCTTGCCAGTATTTACAGTATCAGGCAGGAAGAAAAGGGAAAAACAAACAAACAAACAAAAACACCACCACCAGCAAAAAAGCCAAACAAAGCAAATCAAGATAGACGATACCTGTTGTAACTCCATCTGCTGTAAGACATGGTCCTGTTGCTGCCGACTCCATCCATCTCTGGCTCAGCTACTGCGCTTCCAGCATCCCTCGCTCCCCGCAGGCGCCGGCTGCTGGCCTTGGAAAGCAAACACCTGCCCGAGGACGGGCCCCCACAGGCGGGTGCCTCCGGCCTTGCACAGCGGGGCCACGATTCAGTGGTGGCTCTGCGTCGAGCCGCAGGTGCATGGAGCAAACCACTGCCCGCACAGGGGAGGGACGCGGGCAGGGACGCGGGGGGCTCCTGGGGTCCCTGCCCACGGGCAGGATGCTCTGAGCCGCCCAACAGGCACAAAGGCGCTCAGGTAATAAACCAGAGCAGAAGTGCTAAGCCGCTTAAGAGATATTCAGCGAAGCTGTGCTCAGGAGCAGCAGCTTGCACGCCTCCTGCTCCAGCACACGCTTTTTTTTTTTTTTTTAATTTATTTATTCTGGTTGCCACAGATACGGGTCCATCGCTCTGACATCAGCCATCTCCCACCCCACAGCGGGTCCCTGGATCTTTCCAACACGATCGTTCAGGCAGGCAATAATTAAACCCTCGGCATGCAGAGGCAGTGCTGGGATGGCCGCAGTCAGCCAGCTCTGCAGGATTGCCTCCTCTCCTCTCCTGTGATTACCGTATTGGTTAAAATGTGCTGTACTTGAACAGGGATCAGCAAGGCCCCAATTTCTGGCTGCACACAATTTATTGCCATGTGGAAACCAGGCATGAACTGTGTTTTTTCACGCACTGAAGTCCCTGCCTCAGGACTCGCTGCACTTCAGGGTGAGCGCCACGGGCAGCAAACCCCATCCACTGGTACCCAGTGTGTTGTGAGCCACAACAGAGGGGGCAACAAGGACCACTGTGTGGTTGTCTCCAATGGTCAAGAATTTTACCTTATTTCTCCTCTGAATCAAAACACCCACTTTCACACCCATTTTAAATGCTCCATGCTGTTTCATATGGTCTGGATACCATCATTTTGCATTTTGTTATTAAGGGGTTTGCAGCCTGTTTCAGCACCTGATCTGGGAACCCAGAAATAAAGGGAACCACCTCTGGTGTTGTAAACACCCAAGTCCAAAATGCATTTCCTTCAGAACAAACCTCCTGCCAGGGCTGCATGGAGGGCAGCAGGATGAAAGCAGTGGTTTCAGCACGATGTTGGAAGGATGCAGTCACAGCACATGGAGCTGCATAAAAATAACACATGAAACACACCAGGGCAGCACCTGGATAGGAGCAAAGGAGTCAGGGTGGCCAAGCTCCCTCCAACCTGCACCTGGTCTTTTAAAATTATTATTTTTTTTAATTTTATTTTCTTAAAATATTTGCTCACCATCAGCTTCCTAGTGCCATGCATTTGTGAATGTGGTGGTTGTGATGCACACTGTGCAATGACAGGAAAACGGAGACAACTGGGCCATGTCCCTCTGACCATGACAAGGAGAACAGGGCACCCTTCACAGCTGGCACCAAAGGCTTTGGTTTGCACAGCAGATCTCAGAAGCAAGCCTTATTACTGATGTTTGGTAGATGCTCCCCGGTTGAGGAGCACGTTTGCAGGGACAGGTGTAGCCAGGCACACCGTTTGTCTCTCGGGAAGTGCCTAGTCCCTCCTCTCCCAAAGAACCATACCTACTCAGTGGTTTCAGGCTTAGGGTCCAGAAACCAGCAGCGGGGAGCTCCTGGAAGCTCCAAGTGCTCCAGAAGGTAGAGGAAGCTCCTACAGCTTCACCCTGTAGACAGACAGAAACCTGTCTGCTTCCAGCTCAAAAGCGTTCACTGACATCTGATACGCACTGTTCAGTTCCTTGAGATCAGGTTAAACCCTCTTTCCCCTGAATACCTGCCATCAATACTTTTATTTCCAGTCATTATTTTGGGAGGGTGAATTGGCCACACCCTTAATCCCTTCATGGCAGGATAGGCAGAAGCAGCCCAAGAGTTGTTCATGCTCCAGTTTTAATCCATATCAAATGTTTGCTGAGTGTTCTTTGACAGCCAACAGTAAGGAATTCCTCATTTTCAGCACCTGGTCCCCACTCTCAGACAGAGCGTGGAAGAGGCCCCCTTGCTCTGTGCCCACGACGGTAAGGAGGAAGCGTCTGTGCCACAGCCTCAGGACTTGCTGCCCTGCCAGCAGGAGCCCACAGCTGTGAGCTGAGCCCAAGCATTGCTCCTTGCAACTGCGTATGTCCTGTGAGCTTCTAACCGCAACGTCTGTTGACAAATGTTCTGGATGTTCCACGCAGTTAGCACGTTTCCATTGATCTGCTAACAGAATTGTAAGTGGGCAAACTGAAAAGTGACCATTTGCTTTGCCATTAAACTATTCAGACCAACGACCATCTTCCACAGTGGAGCAGCTGAAAATCACCCTGACTAGTTCCTGCCTCCCAAGAAATCCCATGCCTTGCATCCTCCACCAGAAACAAACTCTTTGAGGTGCTGAGCGCTGTTCAGCTGCCGCAGCACGGGCTCTGCTTTCCACATGCCTCACCTGACACATAGCCCAACAGCGTCTCGGGCTCCTCCTTGTTCATCTAGGCTTGGAGCTCTGGGCAGGAGAACATCAACTGGTGCCTCCCCTCCCAGCACTGGGGCCAGCAGCTGTGTTCACCCCATCTTCCCGCTGCAGCCAGACCAGCACCATCCCCTGGGCCCTCAGAGAGCTGGGGGAGCTCTCACATCTGGAGATGGCTGTGCCACGCTGCTTTCTTATGCAAGGCTTCGTGTCTGCCATCTGACCGAACAACCTGCACTACTGGCAGCATTGCTATAAACTTCACATTTCTAAAACAGCTTTGACAGGAAAGCCAGGGCACTGGTAAGCACGTGCAAAGAACAGACACAAATTAGGCCCACTTTGTAATTCAGACAGTTGAGTCCAGAGGATCTGGAATATTGGCTTGAGCTATTGCAATACCATAGAAATTAAACTGTCTACAGAGCTGCAGCAGCCAGTCAGTGTCCCTGCATTTTCATGCTGGCGTATACCAAGCTGCAAATGAGTGGAAAAGTACCTGCTGAGTCACCAGATGATGCGTAACATTTTTAACAATGGAAAGTCAACAGCACAGAACAACTTCAGGTTAGGTATCCTTGAAACAACATGAGGCGTAAGTGTACATTTCAGGCACCCCCAGACAGCATATTTTCCAGCAAAACCTCGTGTTCAGGTTCCTTCATTCAGGAAGGTACCTGGGTTTCCACCCAAGTGCACCCAGAGCTGCTGCCTGGGTTTCAGTGTGCCACCAAGAGAGGGCCCTACAGCAGGTAAGCTGAGCCTGAGAGCTGCTCAGGCCTCTCCTGACAGGTTTAGGAACTGAAAGCTTCAATCGTTCGTGTGCACTGCTCCTTGTTCCTGCAACTAATGGTGCTTGACCAGAAGCAGTGTGAGGTGCTGCATACCTGTGGTGGCAGGTGAGGGCCACCACCGAGCCTGCCTCCTTACCCATTTGCTGCCTTAAAAGAAGGAGGAGACAGCCTGTGAAGTAACGCTGCATGATTTATGTGAAAAACACAAAGGCAGGCTGTGAGGTACATTATGTCCTAACACAGCTGAGGAAAGCAGCATGAAAGCATGTGAGCTGCTGAAGAGCAGCTAGCCTTAAGGAGAAGTATGTGCCCCTGGGATGTGCAGATGAGGCTCCAGGTACCTAACGTCTGTGCCAGGGACTAGTGAGCCTTGAACAATACAATGTTCTATATTTGGGAAACAGGAAGGAGGAATGCTGCTCCTTTGTTGTTACATGTGCCCTCGTACTACTCTGCCAAAACAAAGCTCATAAAATTTGGCTTAATGATTTTCTCTGAAAATAGGGTACTTACATCCGTAAGAGCTTGAAACCAATGTATCCATCATATCCCTGTATTTAATTCTTTCAAAGGATAATACTGCTTCTAAAAAATCCCTGTTAGAGTCGTTACAATTTTAGTTTGCTCCCAGTATAATAAACAACTTCATCTGTCAGTCTCCAAACACTCTGCAAAGGAGTCAGCATCATTACTTACATCTTACAGAAAAGAAATCAGAGCATAATGACTTTCCCCACAACCACCAAGAAACAAGGAGCAGACGTACATACTGACTGTAGGCCTCCCACTGCAGCACCCTGTGCATTGCAATGCCTCCAAGTCCTGCACAGGCACAGGACAACAATGACCCTGCAATAATCTCTTGTCTGGAAGTGTTTAGAAACATGTCTTTATTTTTGCTGGCTATGCAACCCGTGCTTATTTCAAAGTCCCTCTTTTGGACAGGCTTTGCTACTAGACACACTGCTGCTACTAGATCGACTGGTGCTGCACTCACAAACAGCTCAACTTTTTTCCTTATAAGTGATTAACAACACTATATTTACTATATGTGCTATATGCATGCTATTTTAACTCTATAGAAAATACCATAATTACTAAACCAGCAAAAGTCTATAATAGCATGGGTGCTGATCTTTGTTTTTCAGCAGACTGTGCACTCCTCACAGAGCGTATTATGAGAGAATTGCATGCTGCTTTTGTCCATTTGTGCAATTCTAATCACTACAGCGATCTCTTACTAGCTTTTTAGCTCTTTTCACCCCCGGCTCCTCCCTGCAATATTGGCTAATTTCTCATATTTACAGAAATTGTCATACATCAAACTCAAGATTGTGCCTATGGACAGCTACAGTGGCCTTCAGCAAATTATTGCTTTGTTAATACAGATTGGAAGTGAAATAAAAAAATTGTTTGGGCTATTTGGAGTGTTCCTTGGGCTTAATCAAGGCGTGGAGGCAGCCCCCGCTTAGGAAGGCTGACCTAGAGGCTGCAGCAACTGACACCAGAGCCACCAGAACTGGGCAGCAAAGCCACTCAACCGTGCAAGGACAGGGAGATTTCCTGTTAGAGCAAGTCCTGCTGGACAACACTTCTAGTGGCATCTCCCTCCAGTGTGACTTTGCCACGAAAACTTTCTCTACCTGCACAACCTTTTGGGTCTCCCACCAAAGCTCATCAGACAGTGAGCGAAGTACGGTATCTTCCAGCTCTTCCTAAACGGATGTCCCAAGCTGACTGCTCTGTCACTGACCGCCACCATGGTGGGCTCGCTGGTGGCAAAGTGCAAGCCCAACACGACAAGGAAAGGACCCAGGAGAGGCTAGGAGTCACTAGCACAACAATACTGCAGGCGACCCATGCTACATCCAACCACAGCCCTTCCAAAAGTAGTCTTCTATTGCTCAGAGACAGTGCTAAATTAACACAGGTGTGCTGTTAGGGAAAACAACACTCTGCTTGTGTTCATCTTGTAGTTCAGCTGGAGCTGCAAACCGAAGAGTGATAAGGGAGGAATAATTTTAGAAGTCACCTAAAAAAAGAAAAAGTGAATCAATGCATTTAATCAGAACTAGGAACTGAGGCCAGACCTCTCCAGCTCTTGTCTCTGTACAGTAAATGTACCACCTACTCTGTTAAATCGTAATATTCACACCGTGTTTTTTTAAAGTAAACTTTCCCATTCACTGCCAGTGCAAAAATCCTGGTGAATTTTCCCACATAAAAAGAACCTGGGCAGGGAGGGATGCAGAAAGAAAAAAACAACTAGAAAAAAATTAGCTCAATTCCAGTCCCCATCTGCTGGAGGATTTTTATATTACATTCATTCCTGGGGACCAACATCCTGGTTATCTGTGAATGTTGTTTCTAGCTTTCCTTCCAAAAAATTACACCAGATACTGTCTTCACTGCTGTGATTGAGCTCCAAGTAGGAGACGAATGAGCACCCACAGCATCAAGCAGCAAGATTAAGACTGAAAGACAGGTTCTGGGTAAGGGATGGTGTCAGCTCTCGGCAGTGCCTGGCTGGGCTCTGCGACATGCTGAGCCAGACACCCATTGAACCCTGGATCCCGTAGGAATGACGGCATCAGTCCCAGAGCAGAACTGCGTCCTGCAGCCAAAAGGTGTTGACATCTCCACCCTGCATTATCCATGTCATTCCCCTTGCTATTCCTCCGGAGCTTCTGCAGGCTTTGTGATTCAGCAGTGAACTGTTAATACTTCCTTTGGTCATGTTTTTGCATGCGACTACTGATGCTCCTGCAGGTTTCTGTAACTACTATGGACAGGACGCAAATCAGACAGCAAGGCAGGCCTGTCTGCAAAGCAATGCACTAACAGGGACGCTCTCTGGCTGGCTTCTAATACTGGAATTTTTAAGCAACTGTACATCCTGCTAGAGAAGTAACTCAGTACCAGGAGCACTAAAGCATGGTTCCTGCTCAGTCTTTTTAGGTCAGGATGCAAAACAAACCAACCACCACCAACAACAAAAATACCACATTTACCCTTTTAAAATGAATTTATAAAGCTTAAAAAAGCAAAAGTCAACATTAGTTAACTGTCTTGGGAAACTGGGAATACCTTAGGAAGAAAATTAAACTGCAGAACCTGAAGTACATAAAAATATAAAAAAGTTAATTTGAGCTTTTGCAATGGCCTCCAGGAGGGACGTGTGCCCGCGTACACACTTCAGGCTGCCCCCTTGCAGGGACAGCACAAGCTTTGTCACATCAGTGCTGTGGCACAAGTCAGAGGTGACATGGCCACCTCGCCTTGAACAAATGCTATCTTTGGGAGAACCAACAAAAAGTGAATACGGCTCCACACATCTGCCAGACCTACCACATCTCAGTTTTTCCTTGTACAAGACAATCACAGATTTCATGGTGGAAAACACAGGTACTGTAACTACAGCTTTTTAGTACAATTCTGAAATGAGTAACATAACATGCAGATATGACAGAAAGTCACTTAAGTTGATCTTGTTCTGGCTGAAAAGAGCTTTTAATTGCAAAATCCTTCACTAGACCAGAATATCGTGACAGAGTCACTCTTACGCAGGCCTTGCCTTCTGAGGACCCACCTCTGGGTGTTAAGCATTAAGCAGCAGAATTTTTGTCAGGTGATCAGCTGGAAACTAAAGCAAAAGCCTTTTAACAGGCTGATTTCCAGTTCATGAGCCGTGTCTCACAATGACAGACCAATGCATCCCTTTGACGCACCAGCTATGACACCTGTTTCACCGTTCACTTAAAAGGTCCGAACCTGAGCTGCAAAATGCCTTTTGTTTCCCCGTCACACCAAGCTGCCTCTTGCCAGTAGCCAACCTAGTCCTAGCAATATGAACCAGCCCAAGTAATAAGTCAAACAGCAGCAGCCCATGCTAAGGGAGTGCTCTGTGCTGAGTGTGAAGCGGGTGTCTATTCTCCGTTTGCATATCCAGAGCCCTCCAAAGACATTAGAGATGACAGTCAAAACAGAGCAGCTCTTGGCAGCAGGCTGTGTAACGAGATCAGCAATGGCAGAGCCCAGCTCTCAGGACTCAACAGTGATAGATGCCTTGCCAGACATCTTGTAAAACCAACAAAAAGTGGAATTAGACCCTGGCAGATGTTGACAGCATCATGAAGCTGGCTATTGTAAGGAGGATTTGATGATCTAAATTGGTTAAGGGAAAGATAAACAGGATAGGTCTAACTTCCTTTTAATTATATTAAAAAAAGAAAAAAAGGATCAAGAAGTTAAGAAGTTCATAAAGACAACTCCACTGGCGAGGTAAGCAACTTCAGTGTGCAACTTGCACCTTAGGAATCTACAAGACAAAGAAAAAGACGTGCCCAAACATTCAGAATTCACCAGGTACTCTCAACTCCTGCCAGGAAATCCAACTGGATGAACGGCTATTTAGGAAGCGGTGTGAGGAAATAAGAGAAAGTTACATAAGGAAGCAGTACATTCTACAACCTTGAAAACATAATCTTCAGAATGACTCAAAGTCAGCCCTTCAAAAGTTCATTAAGACACTCGATTATTTTGTAGATACTAAAAATCATCCTGAGACGCAGAATGGGTTAGTCTCCCAAGAAAATGAATAGGAATGAATGCCTTTGAAAATGAAACAAAAAACCAATGGTGGAGGAATTCTGTGAAGCAATGACAGACAGAAATGTTTTACAGGTTGTATGAGAGATATTAAAGCACAGATGTTTTTTGTGTGAAAACACAAAGTCTTGCAGCAGGAAGGAAAAAACACTCAAATTTTGTTTCACTTTCAAGGGTCGGTACTGCATTCAAAAGATTTCCCCACTCAAAGTGTCACACCTAGCACCTAGACAAGTGACAGCATTTATCTCCTCCTAACAGCAAGCCTCATTTAGACCTCTTATTTAGCTGAGCAGTGGGTGTTTATGCATAACTTTCTGACTGCAAACCGTACAAGTAGCTAATGATGGGCTCCTGTATTCCGATACAGCTGACGACTATGAAAGTTTGGCAAACTATACAGAAATTAAGAATTTGTACTCTATTTTAAGCTGCCTTTACTATTTTAGATCACAAACATCCTTCCTTCTTTTCCTGTGAATTTCTTCAGAACGACTCCTTATAAATCATGTCTTTTGCCCTAGCTACCAAAAAAAAAAAAGATTTTAGAGTTTACAGAACAAAATACTCTGAAATAGCACCGGCACACAGCCCTGTTTAATCACGTGTTGACCGCTTTGTTCTGTTTCTTGTATTTCATTCGTGTTCTGCTTGTAAGAACTTTAACCCAGTCTCAGTGCAAAGGCGGTGCTTGGAGCCTCTGGAAGTCAGGTGCACGCCCACCCCAGGCGACACCCTGTGGTTCCAGAGGGTGGTTTCATGCAGTGTTGGCACTTGGGGGATCCCTCCAGCCCCACGCTGCCCCGGGTGAGCGCTGCCCAGCTGCCGGGTTTCCCAAGCACCTTCGCAACACAAAGGTAGCTGACTACTTGCTCCTGGATCGCAGCTTTCCACAGTGAGGATGAACTTGTTTGTGTAACAGGCTGGACATATGGTCCAAGATAGGTCTCAAAGCATTACATTACCAAATACTCTTTAAGGAAAGAAAGCTATTCATATCACTGGAGTGAGCTCACTTTTACATGTCACCAGAAATGTGGGACACATTCAGAGAAGCATTTGTACCCTGCTGACGCTCTTCAACAGTCAGGTTCAGCTGACATTAAAGCTTTCTCAGGTACAAATGAATTCATGCCCAGGACTCAGAGGTGAGAAACTAAAAGGTGTTCTCATTGCCTCTACTCACATTTCAGGTGCCTGTACTTTGCCACGTTAATTTGCCATGCCCTCTCTACACTACTTTGTCAGAGGCATTTTTAAAGAATGCAGTAATTTATGAAGTGCTGACTACTAATTAATGAGTAAGAAATGCTCTGTGTAGCCTATTACAGTTCACAGGACCCAATTTAAGTAGCTGCACAGATCAGTACGTGCCTTCCAGCAGCAAGATGCATTTAGTTCTGCTTGCTGGCTGGCTCAGGAACATCACTAATTACATTACATACATTAATCCAATTTAGCTTTTGCGTGGGACATCATCTGCCCTTTATGTTCAATCCACAAAAAATCTCTCAAACTCTCCAAAATAATTGTGGTCTTACTGTAAAAGTCCAGCACGGCTACACAGAGCAGATATAGCATGCATTCCCAATGCTGTTTTTGGGTATGACGCTCTCCTTGCAGTTTAATCCGTTGCCTCTTCAACATCTGCTGCTGCTCACTTAGAGCTCTTTATCTTCCCAGCTGAAGGCTATGACAGCCCTACCTATCCTCATTTCTGCACCTGATCAGCTGCATAGGAAAGTACCGAGGTTGTTTTCCTCACCTTCTGTGTATTACCATTACTAGACAGCCACACAGTTTTAAGGAAAAAGTCAATTCCTTTCAACCAGTTATTTCCACAGTTAGAGTACTATGAGAAAATCTAAATATCCAGAACATTCACAAGTTTTCTGGCCTAGCATCATGTGCCACACAACACAGGTCTTAAGACCTCGAAAATACTTATACTTACTGCCACTTAAAACCCAGAATCTGCTTCAGGACTACAACTTTAGCTCAGCTCTCCAGTATAACCTGGTGAGCATGGCAGAAGAGATGTTTACAAAGCAGTGAACACTGCATTTACCCCTCAGGATGCTCTGAGCAAGAGAATATCTTAAAATTGTTAAGATTTCAAGTTTTAATGAAGACTACTGCTCTGCAGTGGGCCAGCTGGTTAACAGTGAAAACAAGGCAATGCCCCTGGATTTCCAGTTGTGTGTTTTTGTAAATTCATTTTGAGTGTTTCATCATGGTTTCGGCACATGAGGGTAACCAACTACCACAACTTATGCCTAAATCAAGTGAACAAATGCTTCACAAGTGAATAAGCTGCTTAGCAGATTCCTGAGCTTTTCCAGGCAACAAACTTCAAACAATAAGTCCAGATAACTTCTGATAGCGCTTTGTCTAGTGACTGACACTGAGAATCTTGTTTGAAATAAGCTCATTAAAGCACTAACAAGATTGTGTGGGAACTCCAGTCAGTGATGGCCACAGCTACGCCACAGGTGAAGTGCTGCATAAGCTGATGTCAGAAGAAAGCTGATGTCAGAAGAGAGTTAAGCTCGTAATTTTGTTTGAATCCAGGCTTCAGCTTTATCACTGACAACTAACCACAAGGCCATGTATAAAGTCAGAGTTTTCCTTGGCATTAGTGGGCGTTAACTCCTTCCAACTATATTTCACTTTATTAACCGTCATACAACAGCTCGTCTTGTTACATGCTCCCACACTGGGCTAGCCAGGCTTGCTTAGGGCATTTATCTCACCGCCTCCTGCCCAACAGTATAAACACAGAGCACTTCGACACAGCCAACAGGAACAATCAAAGTAGCAAATGAGGGGCGAGCAACCTTTCCTTTTGTTGTAGGAAGAGGGAGAGCACTGCCACGTGCATTGCACCTCGTGTCCTGCACATGGCAGGACAGGGCAAACGTATTATCGAAGAAATGAAAGCAAAACAACATTGACGGGAGGATCAGATCCTTGAATCTCCCTAATGTTACATTTGAAAATTTCCCTGCATGTTCCTCTCCTGCAGAAGCCTTGAAAACATGTGCAGGGGAATATACTTTATTCATTAGTAAACTTAAAGCAGATTTCCATGGCAGCACCCGGTGGTCCCACTTGTTTAACTTGTTGAAAAAGTTTACCATGTTTACAATGTGGCTTAGCAGATAGGAGTAGGCTGCTTAGCATCAACCACCTCAAAGCAACTTTGCTTTACAAATGAGGAAATGCAAGGGTGGGGTGCTCTCCACCTTTTCTATGAATTACAGAGAGTTACATATTAGAATACCTATCTGTGTAACAGTTATTTTAGGATCAATTTATTATGAGTGAACAGTCAAAAAATGAAAAAGATGAAACAATAAGCATATGCGCACCTCACAGATTTTATCTCAGATGGGCATGCTGTAATGTGTCTGAACTCACTCTAATGCCACACATTTAGTGACTTAACTCCAGAGACCTTGTCACATTTAAGACAATAAAACATAAGATCTTTGCTACAGGCTGTAATTTCTTACATTTGACTTGAAAAATATAATCCATCTCCCAAATGCACTTTCACCATAACTTCTATTTTGAATTTTTTAGGCATTATTCATAAGTAGCCTTTCATCAACCAATAAACTTTATTTAAAGGTGGGAAGGAGGAGCCACTCACTCTCTCAAACTCAGAATTACAGAACCTAATCTAAATTATGTAAAAAAAACCAAAACTTTGCATTCCTCTGCAATGCACGGCACTAGTATTTCTTCTAGTTTCTTCTAATAGCTTTGCTGCAGTAAATATAACTAGAACTTGCTTAAATACTGTTTCTCAGCAGACATTTACAGATTCATGGCACAGCCTGAAAGCACAAAGGAATTGTTGAGTGGCCCACTGACTACATATTTTAAATCAAAATAAATCATGATAGATGGTAAAAGCTGATGTTTAAGTAGACTTTACTTTCAAGCTTGAAGGAAAGTCATGCAGATATGCACATTACCTCCTAAGTTCCATCACCCTCTTCTTCCCCCCACCCTCCAAAAAAACCATAGGTTTTAGAAGAGTCAGAAAGAGGCAATATGCTTACCCCCAATAACAGTTAGATCATCTTTAATTCTAGCACCTGAAGTTATACAAGGGTTTGCTTAATAATCAAGTTTCAAAGAACTGTTGGACACATTCAGTAAGGTGACAACTGTGCAATACCACTCAGTATTTCAATATCAGGGAACATACTCTTGAATTGTTTAAACACAATCCACAGAACTCAAAATTAAACAACCATCCACAGTTTAACTAAACAATCAGTTAAAAGTCTTACAGTTTAATAATTCACATAATGGTCAGTCTTTAGTAAGGGATACTGCAATTGATTAAAACACAACACTAGATTTTACTCTACGGGTGTGTTGGGCAGGCACATAATTGGCCATTCTTGGGTATAACCAGAGGAGTAAGGAGAAGTTTACCACAGTTTGGCAAATCCCACATTTTGTCAGTTAAAAGTGAACTGTGAGAATTAAATACTCATCTTTACATATACACAAGTTATGCTGTGAAAGCATATTTGCTTACAAACATATAAAAATACTTGTTAACTAGTTTGATAAGAAAATAATGTATAAAAGTATATAGCAAAAACATTTAATCATCTCTGACAATGGAAAGATCAAATTCATTTTTATATCACATGAAACAAAAACAGCTAGAATTTTAGTTTTCCTTAATCCCTTACCCAGAAATACAAAGGAAGACACTTTTTTTTTGTTGTTTCCAAACAATGATGTGAAATTTCATATTAAGCTGAAATGCCTCAATCCAGAATGAGCTCAGGTATTTGGCCATATTCTAATTGTAGTAGTAATCATCCTGTAGCTGTTCTGGATTCATAAAATAAATACAGTAGACTGTTTTGGCCACTGAAATAAAACTGCAGCATAAACAAGAGATAAAAATTTTTGCTGACAATGAAATTCAGTGTAGGTTTCTTAAGGCTAGCTGAATACTCAAGTCTAATTTAGCTGAGGGCAAAAAAGCCAATCCACCCCTTTTTAAAAGTATTCTCTATGCTTCAGTATAGGTCTTTGTAATAGCTAATGAAACGTCAGAAGTAAAAAATAAATTAATTCACAAGAGACAACTTATGCATGACTTCAACACCTTGTCCTACACGGTTTTGTTTCATCTCCTTTGCGAATAAAACTCCACAAGGTGCAAGCTCTTAAGAGAGAGGAGGGAACTGTGGTATTAAAGAAGCAGCCTTAGTGTTTTGCTTTGAAGTCTGCCCCAAGATGACAGTCTTCTTCAAGAACTATTCTGCCAGCTTCTTGGACTAAGGCTATTCTGGTGACCACTTTTAGGACATGCACATATAAGGCTAGACCAATACCAGAAGTGATGTAAAATGATGGAAAGAAAAAAAATAATCTGGCAGTTGATAGCTTGGTTCTTGGGATTCTCAGAAAATAACACAATGGCAGCCTTTCTTGTCTTTCTCTTTCCGTGTTGGCTCTGGTGAAGGAGGGCACTCTTGTTCTTGAAATTTCCTGGAAACAGATATTTCAAGTTAAATTCATAGACTTATTTTCACTAAAATAAATACTGTATTTGAATTTACTGTTTTTACACTTTTATAGAAGATGGACTTACTTTTGATGCTCAAACTACTTAAAAAAATGAGTGATGGTATTTTGATTTTGCCTTTTTTGCCTTTTTTTTTTTTTTTTAAAAGAAACCCCTCTTTTTACAGAAGGCCAATATTCAAATTTATTTTATCTGTTTGGCTTACTGGGTAATCAATAAAATCTGAAATAGTAAGGTGAAGAAGTTCTGTTTCAAATACATGTAACATTCATGTGAGCCTTTTTGCCAATACACAGGAAAATTTTAGAACAGAGTATTGGTTGAAGTTCACTGATAACAGCAGGCAGGATTTTTTCAGTGATCTCCCACTGCATTTCAATATATTTGCTGGAGCTATCCATTAATACAGGGACATCAATTATTTGGACTTCAGTTACCGTACCTTATAACTCTGACAAGTTCATGAAAAGCTTGGTCTACATTCAATCGGATTTTTGCTGAGGCTTCCATGTACGTTACTTTAAGTTGTCGCGCTAGCTGCTGACCTTCCTCTTGTGTCACCTGTAAGTGAAATCAATTGTTAAGCTAAATGTCATGCAGGCACATTTGTATCAGAAGACACTGCAAATACCATTAACCTAAGGATCTACTCCCCTCCAACAATAATGCTTATTTGACCCTAAACTAGTTCCTGCACTGTCTACATAATACAACTGGAAAACAAACCCACGTGCTACAACATACAAATTGGTTGTTTGTTAAGCATATGGATTTCCTCCACTGCAGCTGCCTGCCATTCACCTCATGTCTGCAATAACAAGACCAGAGTTTTCTTCCTAAGCAGACAGGAGTTCCTCAAAGCAAGTGCCTGAGTCAAAATCTGATGGATTACTAAGAGCACTCTGAATTCTATTGCTAAGTTTACCCTCTTCCTGGCCCAGTTAAATCTAGAGAAAAAATAAAGATTACTTCTTTTAAAACAAGAAGTGATGTTTAGCTTCTGAATCTTTATTAAAATCATAAGAAATATATTTATGACATAGCAAAATGTTAAGACGGCCAATTTTAAACGTAGCCTAAATCGCAAGAGATGTAAAAAACACTGTGAAGTCTCCCCTCTTAAATATTAATGAGACATCGTCTTACCCCTTGTCTCCTTGTGGCAAATGAGAAAAGGGAGATTAAGAGGAAATAATGAGCACCATGAAGAGCTGGAATAAAATTTAAAATGATGAAGCAAAAGGCAGGAAGCTTCCAATACAGGAAGGAGGAATAAGTTGGTCACAGGGCAAAACCAAAGGAGATGGCTACATGCTTTTGGATGAGCCAAAAGCAGTGAGGTCAGATGACAGAAGGCCACCTTGAGCAGTGCAAAACATGAAAAAGACTTCAACAGGAAGCTTACCCCCAGCACAGGGAGGAAAGGGCAGCTTTCAGTGATAAAAGGAAGTACGACAGATCTTGCCAAGACAGCGGCTAGTGGCAGAAATGTCAAAGATTACACTGCTTTCACAGAAAAATGTTAAACCAGCACGTACAGGACTGATATCATGAGAACAAAAAACCCTAAGGGTTTATTTTTAGTTTGTTTTTGAAAAAGCAGTCAGATGCACACTGAGATTAAGAAACTACACAGAAATGGAAATAGAAAAACATCATTGCAGGCATTCAGCACAGTGCAAGATGTAGAAGTTTTAAGGTAAAGTTTTACTTTTTAACTTACAAAATACTTTCCTACAGCTATACACATGGTCTGAGAGCCTTCTTGCACAGCATCTCAACACACTTGACTCCTCTGTCACTAGCACCCCCACTTGTACTGTATTTATACAGTTATTGCTGAACTGAGAGCTGCTCCCACTAAACCCTCTCCAAGGAGCCCCCGCAGCACCTTGTGCCATTACAGCTAGAGTAACTCAGGGTGCATCCGCTGATCTCAAACACTCGCTGAAGCTACATTTATTTCAGTGTTATCACCATCTGCTGAAGCCAGGAAAAAAAAAAACAAAAAAAAAACCTACACAACCAAGATAACTTACTGGAGCTGCATTTTTAATAGCCAGGCACAAAGTGAGAATGACTGGGATCCTTCATTTCTCCATTATTGTCTGAAAACTGAATGATATTCAAGTTTTCTGCTCCAGTAGCTACAATCACCCCACTTTCATCTTCCCCTCCAGCCCGAAATGTTGAAATGTCCTTGTTCCAAAGCTTATGAAGGCTGCATTTAAGAAATGTTTATAGCTGGCAGGTTAGTGACATGGCATAATCCCACAAAGTGTGTATGAGGACTTTCAGAACCTTTTATGCCTCTCTGCCTCATTCACCAGACAAAAATAAGCTAAACTATCAGTAATATGGTAGCAGTTGCAAACCAGCCCCCTTTATTTTCCTTCATCCCTGCATAGTTACTGCAGCCCCAGAAAGTGAGAGATTAAAGTCTAATAAAAATAAATAACGGGGAAAGACAGCATGACAGCGAGGATAAACTCTATGCAGTCTTTACAGGTACCTGATTATTATTTTCTTCATTATTGTATCTAAAGCATGTTAGAGATACAGCTACATTTGTTTTGTAGGGAGCTAACACTGTAATAAAGTTAAGCTACACTTTCACAATATTCTGCATTAAAAAAATTATAGATATAACATCAGAGCCCTTACTGCTTTTGCTAGATTATCTGTAATTGCTCAATTCAATCTATCATTTTGTCTAATTTTACCAGTATTTCCTGAAGTAGCTTGCGGTCAATGCCAGTGACCACAAAGTCAGTTTAAAAACAACAAAAAAAAAAGCAACAAAAAATCTTGGTTTTGGACACACTACGGAAACATTTGCAGTGCTCAAACAGTAAATTAGAAGCCACAGCAGACCAGTTCTGTTCTCAAAGCTGAGGGGAATGTTGGAAGGACAAACGGAAATACTAGAAAACAAAAATATGAATTTACATCATGACATTCTCCCTTCTCCCTAGGTATGTACAACAACCTGTGTGTGTCATGACAAATTTCAGTAAGGATGATAGGAAAGCTTATTAAAAATAAAATTATAAAAATTACAGCAAAATAAAAATTACACATTTTTTCTTCAAAGAACACTTATTTTGACAGAACTAAATGGAACCACAGAGTTTCTGATCGACTGTATGTGTTGGTTCTGCTTTGAAAATCTTAGTTTTGGTAAAATGAAGGGTGAACATGAATGGGCATCAGTTGCAATGCTTATCCCTTGTTTTAGGGCATTTTACCATTTGTTTTCAGATATTGTTCATTCACACTGTTCAATATTTGGTAAAAGTTTCTCAAATTAATGTAATGGATTACGTCCCATTGTATGTACATTACATACATGTAATGTAATGTCCACTGTAATGGATGTAAATGAGCAAGTCAAACATGGAAAAACTTATTCCCCAACTCCCTAAGTAACAGGCTTCTTTCTGAAGAAGTTTCCATTTGAATATCTGCAGAAGAATCCTCTGAACATCTCAGATTGCCTTCCTTCTCCACTATTTTATCTGAGAATTGTCAGAAATACATTCATTTCTGAACTTTCTGTACTTTCCTGCACCTAGAGAAATGCTACAATGCTCTGCTGCTTTATACACTTATTTTCAGTTAAACACTGTGTGCGTATTTTGCCTCTATACTTACGCAGACTAAAGGCTATGGTGTACTCATGTCAGAAGGTGACAGGTGGTTCCTCTCCACCTCGAGGAAGCACTTCATTTCTATCTCCTTGTGGTCATTCCGCAGTGCTCCCTACACAGCAACGTGTTCCCACTCCTGGGGAGAGCCCCATCATTCCTGAAGAGCAGCTTTGTCACCTATAGGTGCTGCCACCTCTGGCTTATACCAGGCAGCATTACCTTCATACGCCTGGTCCGCTATTCATACACTGTATTTTGTCCACGTTCTGATTTCAAAGGTCCCCCTGGCACACACAAACCATGGTTATGAAGAACAGATGCATTTAAACAGGCTGACTTGCTGTACTCAACTCCTGTATCAGATGGCTGATTGCTCACTATCTACAGAGTTCAAAAAATCAAGCAAGTCATGGGAAAACCTGAAGGTACAACCCATCCATGAGAGCAGACATCACCGTAAGGGGCCATAACAAGACATCTCAGGCCAAGCCATTTGTGAAACAGCACAACCACCCTACTAACCGCTTTTGCTGGCATCCAGGCTGATGCTGAGCAAGATCAAACCACAAGACTGCCTGCCCGCCCAGGATCATCAGCTGCCTAGGCATAAATAGAAGCCACAAGGACCTCACCTCTCTTTTAAAACCTTGTTTTAAAGGTATCTAGCAACGTAGATAGTCTTAGCACTAGGTCACTGTATTCGTTCAGTAGTAAAGCAAAAGGAAAAAACTATCATTTAATGAAATTCAAGCACTTTCCTGTTGCAACTTGGATTTTCCTTGAACCCCTGCCATCTGGGGAATGATCGGACTTGATCTAACTTAAGCTAGCAGTTACCTTCAAAAAATCATACATATCGTGCACTGACAAACCTACTCCCCTGTTAGTAGCAGTTATTACCAAAATATCAGGTGCTCTACTGAATTGCCTTACTGTAGAGATATCCAGCGTTGTCCGAGTTGCACAGAATCAACCCATTTAAGAGAGAGACTACCACAGACACAGACTTCTAGGTTGGAAGAGACCTCAAGATCATCGAGTCCAACCTCCGACCTAACACTAAGTACTCCACTAAACCATATCGCTAAGCTCTACATCTAAACGTCTTTTAAAGACCTCCAGGGATGGTGACTCCACCACCTCCCTGGGCAGCCCGTTCCAATGCTTAATAACCCTTTCGGTAAAGAAGTACTTCCTAACATCCAACCTAAAACTCCCCTGTCGCAACTTTAGCCCATTCCCCCTCGTCCTGTCACCAGGCACGTGGGAGAACAGACCAACCCCCACCTCTCTACAGCCTCCTTTAAGGTAACTGTAGAGAGCGATAAGGTCGCCCCTGAGCCTCCTCTTCTCCAGGCTGAACAAGCCCAGCTCCCTCAGCCGCTCCTCGTAAGCCTTGTTCTTCAGACCCCTCACCAGCTTGGTCGCCCTTCTCTGGACTCGCTCGAGCACGTCCATGTCCTTCCTGTAGCGAGGGGCCCAAACCTGAACACAGTACTCAAGGTGCAGCCTCACCAGAGCCGAGTACAGGGGCACAATCACCTCCCTAGACCTGCTGGCCACACTGCTTCTTATACAGGCCAGGATGCTGTTGGCCTTCTTGGCCACCTGAGCACACTGCTGGCTCATATTCAGCTGACTATCAACCAGTACTCCCAGGTCCTTCTCTGCCAGGCAGCTTTCTAATCACTCATCTCCCAGCCTGTAGCTCTGCTTGGGGTTGTTGCGCCCCAGGTGCAGGACCCGGCACTTGGCCTTGTTGAACTTCATACAGTTGACCTCAGCCCATCGGTCCAGCCTATCCAGATCCTCCTGCAGAGCCACATGGCATTTACGTTATGGAAAAAGCAATGAGAGAGAGTGCTTCAGCTTTGGCTTTGTGGTCAGTCACAAATCCATGACTGATTGGGGTATCTGGAATTATTGGTAACTGTATTCTTACCATAGAAGGAAATTCAAAAGGTTAACGCTTGCTCTTCCTCTAATGAATCAGTTCTCTTTGCCAACCTAATGCATGGCTATTCAGGACTTTGCCTCCCATGCTACACGGGAGACAATTACATGAAGTCTCCTTAATTCCATTTATCTACAAGTATTACTGTAGTGAATTGCTATTTCAAACTTCCATTTCATCTCTTTTCTTACAAAACCACACAAGTTGACCTGTAGTTATTACAACCACCACTACTTTAGGCTGCACTTTCAGTATGCCACTGACATTTCATAAAAATCATACTACAGGTTGTGCACTTCTGCAGTACCAGGCAGCTCCCGTATTTCCTGAGAAACATTTAGAAACATTTGCCATTGCATCAGGATTATCAGTTACACATTATTTACTTCCAAATTTATGGTATCATAATGACAGCACTCTACACTGTGTTCAACTACAAATTACAGTTACTTGCATAAAGGTGTGGTCAGACCCTTGAGACACCCAAACCACTTTCATACATTTAACTCTTTCAGGATCCAGGAAGATCTGTGTGTTAATTCTATTGAGTATCAATCGCTGATCAAAACATATGCTAAATGACTTTAACTTAGTTTTACATTCTCAGAGCACATGTTCACTATTAGTTCACTGGTTTGCCTCCTGCCTTTAGGAAAAAGGAGGATGTCTAATACAAGCAGTTTTGTACTAACACCTTATATCCAGTCTCCTGAATTTCCAAAAAGTGCTAAATTCTGAAGCTGAAAAACATACCTTTCTAATTGAACAAATTTAAAAGAGCAAGATGACTTTTTGCAGGACTGCCTCGTATGAAAAAGGAGTCTGGCTGACATGGTAGGAGAGAAGCCTGACACACCAGCAGACTGAGAACACAAAACGCAGAGGACTAGCACTGCTCTCATGTTTGCCCACAAGTCACAGCCCCGAGACACCTCGCTAGCACAGGGCTCCGGGCTGGGTGAGGGAGAGCTCTGCCTTCTTCCCCAGAGCTCCCTCGCAGCTGCCTGTGCAACCAGTGAGGGACAACCCTGCCTGGCAGGCTGAAGTTTTCCATACTTGGGAAGATGTGGTGGCAGGACTCGTTTTCAGCCAGGTCAGCAAGCTGATCCAACTCTGAATGGACGCCTGCAGTGAGAGTTCACGTGACGGAGCAGAGGCTCTGGCTGCTGTTTAACATCCAGCCGATAACATCTAACTGCTGACTGCTGCCAAAAGGCGAGGTCTCACTTTCTTCCCCCCACCCCAGCTCCCCCTTGCTCTGCTCAGAGCCACAGTCCCACCCCTTCCCATGCTTCGAGCTCTGGCACTCACTCTATCTCTCCATGAGCTGATTTAACTCGCACATGTATCAGAGCCATTCCAGCTTGCCTGTTTTTCTCCCTGTCTTGAGAGATGATTTAGCTTACAAAGTGCTTCAGATGAGTGCTAGAGCCAGCACAGGAAAGAGTGCAAACGTGAAGTCAAGAGGGACGGGAGGCCTCTCCCTTCTGGGGACCTCTTATGTCAGCTCGGCATCCCAAAACCATTCCTTTAGACTGACTTAAGACCAACTGAGCCCCCACCATGTGATGGGGGAAGGCGCAGGGAAGAGTTAAAAAGCACCTGTTTCAGCAAACTTAGAACTTAACTTCTGCAAACGTCCAGCTTAACGAAGGCTGTTTAAGCCCTGCCCTATTGTGGAAGTGACAAATCCACTAATTAGCACATAAATTATGTGCACGGCAGTACCAGAAGTTATGCTTGCCAGTAGTTAATCAATTAGACAAGCCAAAACAACAACAAAAAGCTTCTGGGGACATATGCTTTTATTTGTGTTCAGATGTTAAGCAACTTTCCTTAATTTTGGAAGCAGCTGCTTTAAGCTTACACTTTTATCAGCCTATCACAATCTGAAAAAGAAAATAGGAATTGAATATGGAGGAACTAGCAGGAGAAAAACGATGGGCATCTCTTCTTTGAGCAGAGAAACAGGTAAGTTACAGCCTGTGTAATAACATTAGGAGGGTGAAGGAGTCAGAACAAAGACCCTAAGTATTTCTAGAAATAGATCTATAGGATTACCATTTACATTTGTAGGAATCCTCTGAGAATTGGGTTTGACAGAGATGTTACTTCCCTCTCAAAGCATTCATATATTTGTCCTTCAGCTGTTAAAAGTCTGCATAACAGCTCAGTTTTACCTACATGGTTTCCATGGCAACATGTGTGCATTAAAGTACATCACGTTCCAGGACTTGCAAGGTTAAATCTGGGAATTTTGATGGGGGTATGATGTGTGAACACATTCCACTTTTGTCTCGGGGACAGGCCAGATAGTTCTGTGCACGTGGGAACATGTGAAGTAACTTCTGATGAGCCTCTGAGGGACTTCTACAAAAAGTTCTCTTAGACAAGAGTATCCCAAGTTGAAAGGTACCCACAAGGCTCATTAAGTACAACTTTCGAGACACTATCTTTCAGCACAGGTTTTAGTTTTGTAATGACCTTCCTACTCATGTTCTGGTTAAAGAGGATGCAACAATCACGGGAGCATATTTGACAGCAACTATTTTGTACTAAAGGCTTCAGGTACTATTGGAGAAACTAAATAAACCACTAAAGTATTAACATTGTTTGCTTCAAGTCTATTTTTCTCATGTTCCATCCACTGGTTCTTGACATAAGACAAGATTTTGTTTTAGCCAAGAGCAGTATTTATGTAATCAATTGTGGACAGATACCAAGTCAGGTAAATAAATCTGAGAATATCTTATCATATAAAGATGACTTCTCTTTGTTAATCTCAAAATAATTACAGAATTTCTGGTAGCATTTAGTTTACTTTTAGGTTACTTTCATGTTTGCCAGTAAAACTTTAAGAGTCATCTCGCTGTCTCATGAAAAAACACTAGAATTCTGAAACACGTTGAAGAACAACACAAATTTGACACCTGTTTCTCTCCTGCTGCTGTAGTACGATTATTCCCATTCCAGTTTGAACCACCAATTAGATTAACGAAAATCAATAAAGTAAACACGGAAAACACATGTAAGCTCCTTCTTTAAATCATTCTAAATCAAATATTTCAAGCTATCTTTCAACTACAGGTGAGAATAAAATCTACTGCTTCCAAAATTTTAATGTTAAGGTACATGAGTAAGGAAGACATTGCGTTGCTGTACTTCCAACTTCTAAAGCTGTTAAGTTAGCTGTACAGAAGGTAAGTGGTTAAATGGAAAAAGACAAATGGCTACTCATTCATACATAACAGCAGTGAGCAGTAAAAGCAAGGAATTGTCAGGATCATTAGAGCTAGTGCTGGAATGCACTCTGCTTGGCATAGCGCGCTATAGTGAGTAACAGAAAGGAAAAATTACACACATTCATGCTTGAGTCATGACAGATAGCTCTCAACCTCTGTATGTGAATAGATTTGGTCTTAACATTATCCAAGTGAGTCAGACTGAAGATCTGCTCTATGTAGAATGCCACCATACTTCTAAGATTCTTCAAGCAAAGACCCTGAGTGTTGTTTTTTGCATTGCAATTAGCTAATATATGACTTTTTTCATCTGTTTTTTGTTCCCACTATTTTTGGGAGGAAAACTGTGATGTTTCTATAAGAAAGTATGCAGTAACTAGCAATAAATTAGTTACCTGTCTTTGGTGGTCCAGATCTGCTTTATTACCAACTAGAATCATAGGAAACTCATCACGATCTTTCACTCTAAGAATTTGTCGCTGAAACTTATAGATTTCTTCAAAACTGTAAAAAGAAAAGTAGAGCATCAGTGTACTAATTCATAGATTCTCAAGTTCTGCAGAAGTTCAGGAACAATGAATCACCTATTTGGACTTGCCCTGCCGCACCACAAAAGCACAGACAGCTGCAGGCACTCTATCAAAGAGTTCACTGTCATAGCATGACTGATTAGAGAATCATTCACTACTCAAACTAAAAAAATCCTGACTCAAGCTAGCACTGGGCTGGACTCAGTTTGGACAGCAAGGTAAGTAAAACCCTTGTTCTGTTTAATTCTAGAGGGACCAGAATGCCAATTAGTTGAACAGAACCAAGCAACCACAGTCCACTTTATAAATGTTGATTTTGGAGTTCAACTCTACCTAGAATATTGAAAATACAGTCTGGAGACACTGGTGATCAATGTTTCAGCTAGCTGCCTCCACAGCTACTTCTAGGAATTTTGGTGGAAGTGGGAAAATTATTTCTTGGAGAAAAACAGCTGGGATAAATCAGCAGAAAGCTTTCCAGTTACCAACTAAGTTATATCAGGTAGTGATGCTGTTTAGGCATTAAGAAATATTTCAGCAGCGCTTAAAGGTGAGCAAGGCAAAAAAATCTCCCCCAAAGGCAGTATATTTGAGAAGCTAATTCTGCCCTAGACAATGATTTCTGGAGAGAAAAAAAATGCACTACTTTCAGTAAGCACTGTTAAAGCTATGTCAATGCATATGGAGCTCCAGCACTGATACTGGTAGACAATTGCATTGCCTTTAGATCAGAGACATCCCAACTACTATATTTAAGTCTGGGCATATAGTATGAAGTCATTTACACTTACATTTGTAAACTAAAATTTAAAAGCAAGATGATCATCAGTAAGAAAGTTTCATCAAAAAATACATAGACATGATAATACCAATACAACTCATTCTTATAAAACAACCATAAGAAGAAGTGTGAATTAGAAAGAAGGAATGCCACGATGCATACTTGGACCTCCCTTTACATATGCATTTTTAATACTCTGCTCAGATGCCTGTAGCAACTGAAGGAAAAGAGTTGTAAGTGACCAACTTCTTCATCCAGACTTCTTGGTTCAGAATCCTTCCACCACACAAGACATATACCCTTGAAAGATACATAGTTCATGCACAGGCAAGGCAAGTCTTGAATTATACGGATAACAGAACAAAAATGAAAACCCTGCTCATCAGCAGTCTCTTAAGGATTTTAGAGGGAAAGTGATATGCAGGATTAACACGTCAAGTTCTGCTTAAGAAAAACTTAAGGTTTTTAAAAAAGCAAAGGAGTTCACATTATGACTTTTAAAATGTACAGTCCTCTGTTACAAAAATATTTATGTTAATGTAAGTGCTCAATGTGTCCTAAAAAGCATAGACACAGACCTCTAACAGAAGTGTAAAAGTCTCTTTTGACAGTACGTCAAGATGAAGTTGTACTTCTAGCAGCATTCTTAAGTGTAAGGTACAGATCCAATTGAACATGCACATGCTCCATAGAATATTTATTTTAATTCTCATTATAGACAGATATTGTAAGATCAGAAGGAAATTATCAGATCACAGACTGAATCTGCAAGGAAAAGATATTGCAAAGATTACCCCCCCTCATTTTATTGCTCTTCTTCACAACTCAAAGCAAGTAGAAAGACAGCTTCCTGACCTCTTCTCCTTTATCTCTACATACCTGGTAAGTTCAACAGGTGAAGACCATAGCCAAAACATTAAGGGACTTTCTGTACACGCATGGCATTTTCCTACTCCTACAATAATCAGGATCTACCTCACTGAGCTGTCTGAGCTTCCAAAAATGCATGTTTCACCTGAACTCTGCCATAAATGAGTTATGCAGGTTCCAGTCAATTCATGCAAATAGCCTGCAGAAGAGTGAGAGAGAGAGCCTGAACTGGGCACACATGCTCAGAAATCCAGAGCCAGCCACGGGATGCTGACAAGCACACAGCAAGGGGATAGCTTTTTTGTTTTGTTTTGTTTAAAAAAGAAAACATAATAGTGAGCAACTCTTTAAATCTGTCACCTACAGGAAACTAGGTATTCCGGACCATAATGAAGTGGCTGAACAGAGTTGGCTTTTTGTTGTTGTTTTTGTTTTCAAGTCACCTACTCTAAGAGGCAGATACTTTCATTTACATGATCCATTTCAAACGGGTTTTTGTCAGTGCTGAAGACATATTACATTGCAGAATGTAACTGAATGCATTCTGTTAGAGGTTATTTCAAGAAAGGATGAGTAGCAATTTCAGATTAGTTATTAGAAAGATAGATTTTGTTACATTAGCTTGACACCAGGCTTACCTTCCTCTGTCAGTGACTGAGAAAACAAGCAGAAAACCCTCCCCTGTCCTCATGTACTGTTCACGCATGGCTCCAAATTCTTCTTGTCCTGCTGTATCCAGAACTGAATATAAGCAAAATATTAGTTACTACAGTTTATGTTCTTAGAATACAGACTGAGAATAAAAATCCTTCCTAACAGGAGATTGTGAAAGCCTGTCCTATATATCGGTAGCTAAGCAGAAATCTCTTTTCACAGATTCTACTAGATTTCTACTAAGATTCCCAATGCATCCTTGGACTGATTGAACAATTCCAGATCTATGAAGCAAACTGAGAAACAGTCTGGCAAACTTTTACGAATTTGGGACCAGCTGATGCAGCTCTAAAATGTACAGAGAGGCTGCAGGGGAAGGGTGTTGGGAGTGGTGCTGTTTTGTCCTTAAAGAAATCATTGACTAGGGGGGAACTGAAACTTTTATAGCAAAACAACTAGATTGGAGAGGCAGCACGTGACAGCCCATTGATGCAGGTTTCATTCCACCACATCACCCAGGTCACTGACTGGAGTTCTGTAAGTTCTCCTAGTTTTTATGGGTACTAAAACTCTGGGAATAATCCTTAGAAAATGTCCAATCTACTGCAAGAGAGCCACTTATGCACGTTAAGACATAAGTATCTTGAATTCTGGGTATCACATTAATAAAACAAAGATAGCTTTTATCAGCCACGAACTGACATAAAACCACGTGCTGCACAGTTCAGCCATGTTACATTTATGCATACAGATGCAAACACGGGCACTGACAGCTACAGCTGCTTCGTATTTGTTTTTGTTTGGCTACTCACTGTCCAAGCGCGCAGCTCTTTCGTCTATCACGCATTGTTTGGTGTAGGAGTCTTCGATTGTTGGGTCATAATCCGTAACAAAATAGGACTGCAGGAAAAAAATAGCACATGCGTAAGACAAGCACATACAGGACACCCACCGAGTAAGATGCTAAGGCTGGGCGCTCCATGGTTTAGTGAAGATGAGCAGGTTGATATCCATGTACAACAGATTGTCACTTAACTCAAAAGGACAGCAGCATTTCTATTCCTCGTAGATGCTCATAAGTCACAGAAATTACTAGCAGACTTACTGAATTTACTGGATTCCTACAGGATTTCTAGCTTCTAGTAATCTCTAGAATTTCCCAGCAGGAATTACTAGAAGCTAAAAAGTTTCTAGTGGCTTTTTAGGCCTCCAGGAACTGCTAAGTCTCTCTGAACATCTGGTAGGGTGTAGATGTTTTCAGCAATTCTCATACGTTTCCAGGATTTGCTTCCCTCCCCCCTCAAGTAATTTCTAAGAAGCACTAGGATTTTCCCAGCAATTCGTAGAATTCTGGAGCAGATTTATAATTATTTCTAGCAAGGGCTCCATGCAGAACAAGCAGCATTCTGTTTTTAAGCTCAAAGGAGTTTAACAGATCATCCTTGCTCCTAGGATTTCTCTCCTAGGGTTAGCATTTCTAATGGCTTTAACCACAATCCCCCCTCCACTTTACCAGCTGTGTATATTCTCTATAAACTACACCTGTGCTCATATACCACAACCTGGCCATCTCACAGGTGGCTACAGGAAGAATATGCATAGATTGCTGCTGATCTACTCATTTAGATTTGGCATCATACCAAAAAACTGTTGACCCCCCTAGCCTAGATCAGAGAGATCAACCCACCCCGCACATCTCCTCTACATTTGGTTAGAGGTCAGTTAACTGTCCTCTCGGGGTACACATACACGGCACTCTCAGTAGCTTTGCCTCAACGGTATCATGGTACAACCAAGCTACCTACAGGTAGCAATGAAATTAAAACAACCATGCTCCTCTCTGGAAAGGGTAAAATCCTAGCGATCTGTCCCACTGGAGATACCTGTGAAGTATGAAGTGCTATCCTTCACACCTTTCTCAGTGTCTAATGTTGTTTCTGGACAAGCAGCTGTTAAGAAACTGTCCTCCCCCCTCCCTTTTTAGGATATTTGACCAGGTTAAATAATTCCAACACACACACACAAAACAGGTATGGGATAGTAAGAGGAGCACAACTTTTATAGCAGAAGGATGCTTATTTGCAGTCAGCAGAATGTCTCACTACAGAACAGGAACCCAGATGATGTTCAGAGTACAAGTCATCCCTTTACCTTCTCTGAAGATTTAAAATAGAAAAATACATCCTTCAAAATCATTCTCATTTTCTTTTACCTATATCCATGACTTAGTTTTATCCAGAAGCTTAAAAACTGACTTTTTAATGAATGAACCTATTCATAAACTATAAATTGTCTCAAGCCCTCTGTGACCTTTAACAAACTTTGAAAGAAGGAAGAAAATCATTTATGTGACCATACCAATGTGTAAACCAAGTTATTTACAGAATCTGACTTTAGAAGGAAGATCACAAGGAAGAGAAGTCCAATGTTTCATTAAGGAAACAGAAAAAGTTTAAAATTAAAAAAGCCGTTTTTTTAAATAAAAGGGAGAATTTGGAATCAGCTTATTTCACTCTCCTGAATGGGTATTAGTAGACCACCTAAAGCACCACGTTTATATCCAACAAGTGCAATATTTTTCACCAAGAGAAGTCAGAAAATTGTCATCATCTCAGAGAGATTCTTCACATTTTCCTTATTATCCCTCCAAGGTCCAAGTTCTGCAGTTCAGCAAGTTCTGCAATATCCAGAGCATTTCTGTACCCTTCCCTTCTCCCCAAATCCTCCAACTTTTTTTTTTTTCTAAAAAAAGAAAACTACAAATTGAGAGCATCAGACACGGTACACATGCACGGAGCACTTTTCCGCCCTCAGAAGAGAAATTGTCCCAACCCAGCATCAGCTGCATCTCAAATTCAGACTGAGCACAAGCCAGAGCTCCCCCATTTAACAAACCTCATAAGAGCAATTTCTTCCCTCCCGTGGAGATACACTGCCAAATCTGCTGTCACAGCCACTCTAGGAGAGGTTTGCAAGGCAATTAGTGTTGTGGTTTACCTCTAGGCAGTAGACAAAGCTAATGTGCCTGAAATAGCTGCTGGTTTTGAAGGAGTCTTCCCAAATTGCACTGGGACTATTTGCCACAGGGAGCATTAACCACAGCTCACAGGCCTTATTCAGTCAGGATTGATTTATGAAAATTAGATGTAGCAGATACAGCATGCATCAATCTGAGCAGAAACGGACCTTACTGCTGCCATACAGACAGTGTTTAAAGAATTATAGGATGACACAGCACCCCCTGAAATATTCCTAGGGGCTGCACCTCTACCTTCAAATCCTGTCCTGCAACAGTGAAAAGGTGCCCATACACCCAGCAAGCCCAAGACTTGAGTCTTTTTGCAGAGAAGGTCAAGGAGTTGGGCCAGAACTGCTTAAAGGACTTGCATCTGTTTGTGCTCCTGTTAAACACTGCCACCCTACTGGTTTTACACTGATGCTGAGTCCAGGCAGATCAGCAGGGCACGCAGATGCTCACCACAGCAGTGCTGTCCATGCCAGTGTCCAGAGAGCTGGGCCAGCTTTCTGCTGCCTGCTTCACAGAAGTGGTATGTACCAGCCTTAACGCTTCAACGCAGCTGCTCCGCTGAACTGCAAAATGCCAGTGAGCTTCAGCAAGCGTCTTGGATACCAGCTGGTACAAACCACACAGAACCACTCTCCAGTGGTACTGCAATGGGTCACCCTACAGGGACACAGTTCTCAGATGTCTCCCAAATGTAATTAAGTTTTTAATGATGAACTTGAAGAACTAAGTCTCATTCAATTGGCTCCACTGCAGCTGGCCACTGCCTGCAGGAAATAATTAGAGGAAACTTCTATGAAGATAGTAACTTGAACATGCTCTACTGTTACACCACTCCCTTAATCGCTAATGAAATCAAGGCACTTTTCCACCCACTTCCTCGAAGGGAAACAAGCAGCCAAGCCTAGTAGGCTCATCAACCATTCAATTTACCCAAAATATTATGCAACAAGTTTTCTAGGTTTCCTCTTTCTAAGACTGCTGAGGCAATCAAGTCCAGAGATGAGAAAACCTGCCAAGGATGCAAGCCCTTCTGTGGAAAAAAAAGTCATTCCTGCAACAGCTACATCACTTGCAACTGGGCAGCCCACCGCCAGCATCCCTTCCTGTACACACACATGGCCTCGCCAACTGCATTTCAAACACCATTTCCTGACCTTCCCAGGAGGTCCTACTTGTAGCACTCTGGAATTATGACATTACCATACTGACCACTGTTCTCACAGTTTTCCTCCAGTTAAGGTAAGAGTAACTCCAAATCATTGTTTCAATCACTCAAGTCTTTTGGCAAGGAGAATGTGTGAAAATCTGCTTTTGGTTTATTATTTCCCCCGCTCGTTATGCTGCCTTTAATGCACAAAGGGGACTTCCTCCATTAGCTGGACTCACTCACAGTCTCAGTACTCCCTCTCCATAAATTAATAAAAGCAATTAGCAGAGTGAAGACATCTTACACATAAAGATGCAGACCCACAGGGAAGTTTCACATTTGTTGTGTAGCTTTTTTTAATTACTCTTCATTAGGCCATGAATAGTCTGCAAGCTGAAAAACCATCGGATACTTTTGCACCAAAATCTAAGCTCTGGGATGAAAGAGAAGTCAGACACTACCAGCGGGGTGCTGCTACATGCTGTAGTCTGGAGGCCGGCTGCACGATGTGCTTCTTTCATCTTCATGCAAAGCCTGAAGGGCGTGCAAAGAAGGGCAGCCCAGCACAGCAACAGCACCACCATGACTAGGTTAAAGGGGCACCACATGCCAAGATACATATTTATCCTCGCTGTGTCTATAATCTCCATTTGTATTTACTAAATATACGCTTAATGTTTCAAAGAGCTGCTAGCTGCTTATTTAAATTTTTTCCACATGTTTAAATTTTTGGTTTCAGCCTAGTGAAGGCAAGGAAATAGAAGGGTTTCCACCCTCCAGCTGAAGTTACAGACCATCTCTGGGTTTAAATAACACCCACAATTTCAGCATTGCAAACAGCCCCCAAATCCTTCCCAGCTAAAATTTGTAAGTTCGGACTTGAAACAAACATGTTGGTGAATGTTACACACCAAAGGTTCAGCTTTAGACTCAAGTACATTCACAGATACCTAAAGCATATGATCCCAAGACATTACCCCAGCTGTGCTACATGATTTCTTTTGGAGCTTCTCCTCCGACTATCCCCAACGCTGTCACCTCTTCTCTAGCCTCTTCCTCTGCATTTCACCAAGAACATCAGTCTGCTCCTGCCCCGCTCAACAGACCTGTAGCATGCCTTTACACCACGGGCACAGAAAAAACAGTACCTGCTACAGCCCTAACACACATCACAGTGATTGTATCAGAAATACTGAACCCAGAAAAAGAGAAAAACCTGACCAAGTTATCTTCTAAGCATCTTTCTTCATTTAAATCGGTATTTCTGGTGTTTGTTCCAACTACAGTGCCCTCGGCTAGTCTGTAGGAACACAGGCGGCCACCCTTCTGTCTCAGGTCCTGGGCTATGCCACAGAAGCTTTCTCAGACTATGAATTAAGATCTAAATGAGTGGCTGCATAGATGTTTGTAACTATCACTGCTTAGCAGCCCACTGTAGCCTTACAGCTTCTGCTACCTACAAACGCAACACAGCAGCAAAACCGACGCTAACAAACACAATGTGGTATTTTACCCTTCTTCAGACTGCAGGAGCACTTAGCGGCTGTTTCATGGAGCTTTGATGTCCCTGCCCCTCGAGGGGCACAAACACGGTTCAGTCCCCAGGGCCACACAGCAGCCGCAGCCCACTGTTGCAGGCCTGGCTCGGGCCTAGAGCTGTGCTGCCCAGCAGAACCGCTCACAAGGCAAAGCGTCCACCAAGGCTGATGCCCTGGAAGAGATGAGCAGAAGAACCTCCTGATGAGCCTCCAAAGGAGGCTCCTGAGCTAATTCCTTGAGAGATATGTGAGTTGGGTGGCTGGAAAATGTGTGTGTGGGGTGGAACTAAACCGACGGAACAAATACAGCAAAACAGAGTTACCACTTCACAGACCCCCACATCACAGAAAAGAATAAAACCCAGAGCTGATCAGGAGCCCTTGACAGAGCTGCCGAACACTCAGCCACCCCACGACTACGCGATGCCCTAGGGCTCAGCACTTCGGGACGGGCCAGGCGGGCTGCAGCCTGGGGAGCAGGAGCTGCGGCGGGGCCAGGACAGGGACTGCCGTCTGCAGAGGGCTCGGGCCCTGCACAGAGACACCAGGAAAACTGCAGGGGCTACCCATGCCAACCCAGCGTCATTTTAAACTGAAGTGCTCGAGGCAGCACGGAGCATGCTTTCCTGGCATAAACAGTCACTTTGCAGAACTACACAAGTTTTCTGCGGTGTTGCAGATCGCGGAGAATGTGGAAAAAAGTCTGGAATTACATCAAAGACAGACCAGACAGCAGACAGCTACCAAAACACCGGATCATACTACAGAAGGACAGGTGTGTCCTTCTCCAGTCATCCCATACTCACACAAATCCCTAAGAGTCACTTTTACTTCCAGAAAGATTAACAGCACCTGTTCCTTTCTTCTGAAAAAAAGAGACATTAAAACACAGTCTGTGCTTCAAAGCAATCAGTGATGCTTCCCTCAATTTACAGTACTTCCCGCTGTCCTAATGTCTACTGCCAGCACTGTTATGGCCACCCAGGGAAACAGATGCCATTTGTTACTACAATTACCATAATTATCACGTGGTGTGAAACACTTGATAATTTCACTAACAGTGAAAAGAGGTACAATAACAGAACTGAAGAAAGTTACAGTGAAAGAAAGATGCCACGAGCCATACACAGAGCAACCCCTTTGCAGGGGGACTACAATCTGAGCACCTTCTTTGATTCTTATTGCCCCTTCTCAGCATTTGGCAGAAACAACAAGGCTGCTTTTATCAAGATGAGAAGTTCTTTTTATCTGTTCCTGAAGAACGAGAATTACATGTACATAAAATACTGGTATTTATGATTAAGCTTATGCTTACTCAAACCTCAGAGAACGCAATGTTCTTACGTTATCCAGAATTGTCTAAGAGCACATCCACTAGACTATCCCACAACATGGACTTCACAGACAGAGGTGCAAATCTTAAATTTTGAAGAAGATATGGTGGGAATACAACAATAAACATCTGACTTGGTTACGTATAACTAAGTCTTCCCCTGAGGATGTGTATATATAATATATATTTAAAAATATATACACAGCACACAAGGATTGTCAAAAGCTTGTGCTTTGTTTGGAAACACTAAAAGCACAAGTTAGTCCTACTATACAGCCACTTATTCTTACATCTCTCCCTCTCTCTGCTCCCTGCTCCTCCATATGCAGCAATCACTGAACAAGCACTTCAGAAAAAAAAAAGTAATCTGTGTTCAGTACACGGAGGTACTTAATGCACATAGCCATATATACTACAGCTCTTTTCTGTAAAGAAAACTCTGCAGCAGTCCCTACCCAAAGTACCTAAAAACAAAACCAACTTTTCTTCCCCCGCAGGCATTGGGAAGCATGAGGTAGGACAAGGGGCGCAAGGGGACACAGAATAAACTGTCTTTGGTTTGAAGACAAATACACGTGTATCTGAATCCTGGATATGCACCTGTCAATTCTTGAATTCCCTAAGTGAACACTTGAACTTCATACCCATAAACGTACTCACTTGTGATATATTTCCCTAGATAGCTGTACATTAAGAAGTTCCACATTCGTATCCATGGTTCAGCAGGACTGGCTCACGGCAGGATTTAAGAGCCACGATGGTTCTGGAGCCTCAGTTTGTGCAGGTCAGACAGCAGAGCAGGGCTCAGGAAGATGAAAGGCTGAAATGAAACTGATTTCCGTGCTCTGAACAGGAACATCTACCAGTGCTTTAGATATTCCAACATCCGTTAATTTTTGTCCTCCTAATTGCTACTTGTAAGAAAGCAGCTTTACTTTCTCCTACCCTGCTTGGGCTGCAGCAGCCCAGGAAAGAAATCTCACTTCTCTTCTCCCTTGAACCTAGTGCCAAGGAGTGACTTACAAAACAGCTTGGCCTCACAGGTAGAAGTTTGGAGAGTTCCTAACTGCTGAACAGAAAATTAAAAGATTCTGGGGGGGGGGGGGGGGAAGAATCCATGAAAACACAGCAGATTCTCTGGGAAAAAAGTCTGACACATAACTGAGGCAGCCTCTGACAAATTTTGAGTGCATGCTCCTATCATAGAGGCTTAAAGAATAAATATTGCAACTACTTTATTGAAAAGGACTATATGCCTTTTTGCTAACTTCCTGCCTGGATTACATAAACTGTCAGGATAACTGTCATGAAGTGTTAATGCAGCCTCAACACTTGAGCTATGGACAGAGTGGATAGCAGTTACACATGCATAACATAATAAAGTGGTGGTTGTTTTTTGTTACTTTGGGTGTTTTTTTTTTTTAAATACACGCATTTTCTTGTGGAAAGGAACATCATTTGCCTCAATTAAGAGCTGAAATACGTTTAAACATTTTTTTATTTTATTTTTTTTTTTAAAGGAAGATAGTTTTTAAACAGCTTTCAGATTTTAACTCAAACAGAACCTGAGCTATGCTTACATTTTTCCCATTGCTGGTTTACAGCTAACCACAGTATGCCTAACTCAGTACTGGTAGTTCAGTGGCCTGTGAACACCCACCTCTGATTTATCGTTTTCATACTGAACACCAAGTACACTCTCACAGACCTGTTGTAAGCAATACATACCTTAAACTTTGGACTACAACTACTTACTTTCGATACAGTTCTCATTACTCAAGGTCAGAGAAAAGTTCACTTTCACTGTCCCTTAAGACTTCTTCGTAAAGCCCAGAATTAATGCCTTTTAATGCCAGTAAGCACCAGCAACATTCTTTGAAGAAGGCTATGCAATTTTTCAAGCCTAAACATGTCTGATTATAAAATGCGCTCTATCCTGCCAGTATAGACAAGTCTTGATTTCATTTAATTTCATTTTTGCTTCACAGCAAATATATGCAAGAACCACTTGCAATTCAAATAACATTTAAAATATTCAGTACTATCTCTTCAGCTATAAAATTTCATCAGGTTTGGACAGTTTTCAGCATAGTAGCACATACAAGCTCTTCAGGAGAACCTCATTTTCTACCTCAAGAAGCCTGACATCTTTTTATACTTAAATATCTGACTTTAGGACACATGTATAACCAGGTAACAGGACTACGGCTGTAAGTAAAAAGAAAGTAATGTTACTCAAAAAAATCCCCCTGGGGGTGGGGGGCAAGTAAAATTACTGGAATGTACTTTTATCACGTACATGACATCATCAGAACACCTCAAATTACAGCACTGTGTAACAAGAGGTTTTGATTTATAAGTTTAGGTACAGTAACAGGGTAAGACAACCAATTAAAATAGCTCATTACTTCAGTATCTTAAACCTAAGCCAGCAAGGGCCTTCAGATTAGAGGTGATAAACTACATTTAGGGCATTTACAGTCTTAAGAAAGACAACACTTCACAACTCCGAGGAAAGTACTGAAATCTACTCGAGTGTAGACTGAAAAAACTTGACTCCATGGCAAAAATAAACCCTTGAGGAGAGTGCAAGTATTCGCATCAAATCAGAGCCTTTAAGATATACTTAAGCTGCAAACAAATTGCTTGTTAACTGGACTTCTCAGATTGCCTGGCTTACGCTAGGGACATTGAGACTCATTACTTTAACACAGTAAGAAGTTTTTCTAGCCCAAAATAGCAAGTAAAACAAAAACTCACTTCAGCAAGTCTAGTGCATTTTAGTAACGTTAAGTCCTACTTAATATTTTACTTTCTTCAAAGTACCTGAAAAACGTTTGAGCCCTGAGACTGCAACAAGCTACAGTAAAAAACATTCTGAAGTTAATACCTTTCTTATTCTGAAAGCAGTAAGTAAAAATCTGCTTTAGGTAGTAAAAGCCTTTTCCTACCTTTACTACCACTTTTCAATTCTCTACAATGCCAGGTGCTTTTGTCAGTTGTGCGCGTTTGTTACAGCTTGGAAGCCGATGAGGACTTGGATCAGAGTTCATTGGAAGCAGGCAGGCAGAAAGCCTGAGGAAGTTGGGTTCTCCTCTTAAAGAAATTGGTTTAACATGGAGATACAGCCAGGTTAACTAGTCCATTAAAACCAGAACCTACAGTTTTCTAGACTGATTCAAATTAGGATTAAACATTCATAGGATGATATTTCACCGTATAATTGAACTACGTTAACAAGTTCCTGGCAGTGGAAAAGGAAGATTTGTCATCCCATCCTGACCGTCCACATGGTTCCCACCTCCTCACACTGCCTCCTCCTGCTGCCCGCAGCACCATCCATCAGGAGACCAGACTGTCCAGATTGCCAACAAAAGAACACCCCACCCAAATACCAGTCAACTGCAAGTCATATTTTAATGTCCAGACACTTCAGGAGAGCTAAAAAAAAAAAAGCCTTTTTACCCTGCCTTTAAAATATATTTACATATACACACAGATTTATATGAACACACACTTTGTATAGGCGTGTACACCTGCCAAACAGGGGCTGAACCAAAATAGTCCAAGCTTCCAGAAGGTTTCACCATTTACCACTTGTGCTGCTAATAAAAGAAAAAAAGGTTCAGAATCATCAGCATATATTTAAAAGTGAAGATGACTTTCAGGGCCGGTAACATACCTTATGTACACTATGAGACCGCTGCAGTCACAGACAACAATACACTAGTCTCCACCCAGTATTTTTTTTTCTATTACTACAGTAAATCCCATAGAATTTTTGAGCACCAGCTTGGACAATATCCAACATGAAAACATTCAACTTCATTAGCAAAGTCTGTAGTATTTTATTTTCCAAGACTTATTGGCTGATCATTAGAAGCTAATTATTTAGGAAAAAGGCTATAAAATAGTACTTAAATCTAATAAGAATTATTATGTCAGACAAGCACTGTTCTATTAGCTTTATGTGCCCAAATCATGTATTTATTTAACTCCAACCTTTTGGCCTGAGACTAGGCTGTCTAGACTCATTTCACAGACTACAGACAATTACTGTAATCTTTAAGTTTTGAAAGTGCCATAACCAGAAGTGCCAAGAATGCTGAAATGGCAGCTGTGTTATTTAGCCATCTATTTTCATTAGCAAGGCTAATAATTACTAGCTTTCCCCAAAAATCCTCATCCAGCTAAGTAAAATACACAAAGTAGTTATCTTCTTGAGTCATGAAAATTTTAAATGATAATGAAAGAAGTGGTTGTCTACCTATGAAAACATGGACTTCTTGAAAGTGCGTTAATTATTCAAGAGTGCCAACATCCGCAGCTGAATGATGTACATTTTACCATTATAATACGTGCAGTAAAATCAACTCAAAAGAAAACACCCTTTTCTAAGTGGAAACTGCCTAGAGTATCTGAATAGCTTGCAGGTGGCAAGCTACAGACAAAAAGATCATGCTAAGAAGCTACCATAATGATAATGCACGGAACACACACTTTTAACAAGGCAGTTTCCTAAGTTTCTTCTCACCACCACCAACACAGCTTGCAAGCCATACCAGATGAGGCTGAAGGCCTCAGCACGTACGAGCCCCATGCCACAGTGCCGCCGGCCGCAGGGGTCCAACAGCTGGAGCACCCACTATCCCCAAGCACCAGCTATTTCTGCACATCCACATGTGCCTAAGATGAACGTGTGCATTTTTGCCTACTGAAATAGTTTCTTTGAAGTTTGCAGCTAAGCAGTAAAACCTCAGACAGAGAGACGATTTATCCTGGTTGACAAACATTATCAGTGGCCTGTACTTTCAGATCCTGGTAGGGCCAGCACACAGGCTCACGAACTGAACAAAAATGAGAAAGAAGCACCTATGTGCCATCACACCCAAGCCCAGCAATAAGCTCCATAACCTTCATGTCCTCTCTACAAAGAAAAGTTTCTCCAAGGAACTGATGTTACAGCATCACTTTCTTAACCCATATATAAAAGGAAAAGTATTAATAAGCTTCATTTGGGCTTTAGAGCCAAACAACAAAGCTTAAGAGCATTTTCTGCCTCGTCTCTAACCCAAGGTGTCAGGTTAACCTACCTGATTCTGAGAAGGAAGGAAGAGGACTTTGTCAGGTAGAACAGGCTGTGGAAACCCTTTAGCACTAGAGACAGCATGTCCAGAAGCTCCCAGGCACACAAGCAGTCTTTGTTTTTCTCATCTGTTTGGACACAGCATTTGATGGATCAAATTCTAACAGAGGGGAAAAAAAGACTGAACCTGATCACTGTCAGCCAAACGGAGCAGAGCAATGTGATAGTTACTCCATCCTTGAACGTGCCCGTAAGACAGAGAAATTCTACCCCTGCTCAGCAGAGATGTCTGGCACAGATTTCAGAGCTACAGGTGAACCTGACATCACGATGAGGCATGATGCCTGTGGAAAAGCACAAGTACTTTAAGCAGAATTCTCACAGACATGGACACTGCTGGGCCAAAGTAATACTGCCATTTCAGAGGCTGCAGGTTTCTATAATAACAAAAGATTAGAATTCCAATATACAGCGTTCAAGGAACCTGCAGCACAGATCTGTGCAACTGAAACAAAGCTTTCAAAACCATTTAACCAGCTGAAGAGTAATACCGAGCACTTTCCAGATACCAGTGGAGTAGAGTGCTTTTCTTTCCAACCTAACCTGTGGTCACACTGAAGTTAAGTCTCTTAACATCCTTGGAAAATGTCTTCAGAGGCACTATGTGACTTTTTCCTCTCACTACCATTAGCAGCAGAGTTCCAGATCAAAGGTTATTCCTTCACATCTGACAACAGTGTCGTTCAGACTGCTTTTCTCATTAAGTGTGAAGTTGCAGGACAGTACATGAGGACTGTTTAGAAAAGGAAGTGCAGCATTTTACTTCTGATCTTTCAGAATGTGCCCCTTGAAACTTTTACATTGGAGACAGATAGTTCGCGTTCCTAGAAGAAATACAAGAGGTAATAGGGAAAATTTTACCCTCAATAGTCAGAGGAAAAAAAGGAAAAAAAGAGACTCATGGCTGTGAAGTCTGAAGTTTCTGTTCCATGTTTTGTGTCAGTGTCCTATAAGTTTATATTGCTTACACCGACACAGCTTACATATAGGGAAATGTGTACAGACACTAATTCCAGGAACCAGAAGCTATCAAGTGGTTTTACACAGTTGCTAATCTTGACATGCGAGCAAGATTTGGTACTGCAGAACTAGTTACAGGCACTGCCTTGCTAAGTTCAGCTTGGTAGCTGATTTGTAGGGGAAAGGATGAGATCCACAAGCTCCAGTGAGTGCAATTTCAGTGCTCCTACACAGTGCCAGAGTTTTCAGCCACAGAAACTCTAGATTTTAAAGTCAAAAAACAGTGTCAAATGGAAATATACTTACGTCCTCAAATTTTACTTTAAAAAAGCTTTTGTCTTCAGTATTCAGTCTACATATTTAAGCAAGCAACAATTTCCATCTAAAAAAAGCATATTTACCAGCAAAACATTTGCTTATACCAAAACCAACCACAGAGTTTCTTCCCCTTTGTCTCTGCACCTGCAGGTGTACTACCACTCTTAGTCAGTGTCACCCTAACCACAGGGCAGGAAAAAGCAGGAAAGCACACCAGAAACCCAGAGGGAGCTTACTTTTTGCCTGGAATTAACACAGACATTGCATGGAAAAGAAAAAGAGAGAGATAACCAATGTTACTTAATATCTGTGGCATTAACGTTTAGATGAATATTTCATGTGACCCTTCAGCTAGAGGACCTAAGCAGGTATGTGTTAGCAGTATCTTTTCTACCTTTAGAGAATTTATGATCTTAATAGCAAGGACTGCTTTACCTCAAGTGAGAATATAATTACCTCCCAACCAAATATTGTTATAACTGAGGCAGAAAAGCACATCTCCTGTAAGGCACCATCCTCATTCACTTAACAAAACCCAGCAGCACAACACGCCAGAGACGAGCATTAGCAGGCTTGTTCTCACGTTCAGATCCGCTTCACGCTATACGATGCCACGAGCTACAGTTTTATGTGCAAATACCTACTTTCACGTTACAAAAAGCCACATCTATTATGAACCACATCAAGAAACTGCAAGTAAACATTCAGCTGAAGCGCTATATAATCAACCACCGCAAGCAGTCAACAAATGTTTTTACAGTACAGCCATTTATGGTAGCAGTCAAGAAAGCAAATGGAAGATGACAGCAGCTCTACACTGAGCAGCATCACCTCCCGTGATGGAGCTGGCTGCAAGTAACAAAAGCTTGCGTTAAGCACAACATCCACAGACTGTCCCTTATTGTTTAGGGAACTCAGTTTGAGCCTGAAACACTTGCTAGAGTTACACCGACCTTAGGATCACTGGGAAAGCGAAGTCCTGTATTTTCTTCCCTAGCATTCAGGTATGCAGGCTGTTAAAGCAGGTCCCAAAATAGTTCTCTTCCCACTGTTAAAGATCAGCCTGTACAGCTTGGACAGAACTTATCTCATTCAGAACCATACACACACCACTGAAAGGAAGCAGCACTTTATTCAGCCCCTATTTTTCCGAAGGGCTGGATGCTCAGGCAAAATCTGAGCTCTCCAGGGACGTGCTTTTCTCATGAAACTACAGGTGCTGCATTTTGCGGTTCAAAGCATAAGCACTTCAAATATTAACCTAGCAAGAGATGCTACGATGGTGCAGACCAAGACAGGCACTGACCCCTCTTGATTGTACCATCTAAAGCTTGTATGTGCAGCTTTGCCAAAGTGACTAGCAAATTAATACTGCAAATAGGGCTCTAACATCAAAACGCTTGTTTTCCAATAGAGCGGTGAACTCTCTGGAGTCTATTAAGTCAATCTACAGAACATAAGGTCATTGAGAGAACCCCAAACCCCACCATCCTCCTTTTTACATCCTTTCCTGGCCCATTGCTTAACCCTCACGTTAAGAACCTCATGGGAACCATCCGTATTGCAGAGTCACGGAAAGCTTTCAAAGAGGGCATTTCTAGTACTGTTTCTGCTGGTGTCCCAAAGCTCAGGAGACTCCTCGCACATACAGGCCTTTCCTTTCTGTTGATGGCAGCTTATTCTTTCATGGGCTTCATTTCAGTGAACTGCCTTGTCTCAGCTGGAACAAAGCAGAAGCACGGCCAGTTTGCCTAGAACAGATCTCAGCTGAATGAAGTTAAGTGCCATAAAGTATTCTCCTCCCCATCCCTTTGCAACATTGTAGCTTTCTATAATTACTCGATTGCACTTGAATCCCTTTTTCTAATGGCTTTACTTATTAAGAGACATGCAGCAAAGTCTTCAGAGCTATGCAGCTATGTCCACACTAACCTTTAAGGACAGCTCTTTACCAAATGCCACTTTAATAGATTCAATTATCCTCACCCTGCTAGTCCTGCTTTGAATACAGCACAATCCTGTATTTGAACAGGCTTAGTACCTCTAACATTCTAAAGGAAGATGAGATACACACCACTAAAAAAAAATAAAGCATTTGGCATTCTCACACACCATACTCATGTTGGCCAGTCCATCATCCCATCTCAAGGTTGGAAGGCTTCTGAATTTTTAGACTCTTAAAAGCTGTAAAGTTAAAAAAATTAAGGATTCGAATACACGTTCAGATACTTCAGCTTTACAACACTATATGGTAAATCAAGATTTGTTCTGGGGGTTTCCAGCAAGGTGGTTTCCCTTCTGTCCCCTACATGCTCTCATTCTTTCAAAAATTTACATAAATTCTCAAATAAACTTGTTTTCTAAACTTATAAGCTACCGTCAGTCTGAACAGAGCAGATGGAGCATATGATCTACTTAATTTGCATTGGAGGATACATGCTGAGCTCTCTCTATCGCACTCCTTTACAGACATCAGTTAAGGAAAAAAGCATCATTATCTGGAAAACACAGGTGCAAGCCATATGAACACAGGTCATAAAAAGCACCAGTAAACATATTAGCTAAACCGTGAAGGCACAATTATTTCATGATAATCAAAGTACGGAAGGACAAAGGGATGATGAAAAATAAATTTGATCATGCTAGTCATATATCTTCACTTTAGACAAGATGGTTCCACTACCTGCTGTTCAGAATCTCTGCTTTTAGGATTACTAACTTGAAACAAAGCTTCAATGAAGCTACCTTCTTCAGGATAGATTTGGTGACCAGCCACTGCCAAAAGAGAAATTCGGTAATTTGTTCATCACTAAGATATTTTACCTTTAAAAAAAAAGTTACTTAAATATTCTGTAACTTAAAGCAGACAGCAAGGTCAGAAAAGAAGATAGTGGTATGAATCCAAACAGCACAGAAAGATTTCTATAGCTGGTAGTAGCAACTTAAAAGGAAGATCCTTTTTGTTCATTATCCTAAGATGACAAATTAAGCTTACACTATCAAGTGCTGTAGTCAGCTACACTATACTATTCTACAGTCTTTCAGCTTGTCAGGTCCCGTAAGATTTTCCAAGAGTGAAGCTCTTACTTCTGAAACGCAACCTCTCTCGTCTCGGTTGCCTTTCAGCCCCCTTCAAAGCAACCCGCACGTTCCCCAGCCCATTTTGGGGGCCAGAATCCACGCAGCAGTTGGTGCTACAGCGCAGAAGGCACAGCAACAGGAGAACCAGCTATCCTGTGCAAGACGACAGCAATCCAAGAGTTTCTGGAGCATGAAATACAGCAATTACAAAATCCCCAAACAAAAACATGTAAACCAAATCCAGTCCTCGTCTCCAAGCAGGTTCACGTTCGCAGAAACTAAACTAAATTACCTGAGCTCCATTCCCAACGTGCACAGAAGGGAGGAACCCCACTAGCCAAGTCTGTACCACATTGGCTGAGCTCAGCATGCGCGGCAGTGCCCCAGCACTGTACCAGGTCAGCAGCACCTGGACACAGTAGCTGTATTACACACCTCCTGGGAACGAGTGCAGAGTGCCTCACCCTGAAGAAATCATTACCCACCACCTAAAAGCACTTGTTTTCATTAAATCATCCACACTGAAAATTTCAAATTCAAATAATAACATGCAATGCTCTTGCCCAATCATACAGGTGCACCTAATTACGCCCTTAAATAAGCAGAGAATGCCATTATCTCATCGCCTTCTCCAATAAGTAGGAACTTAGGCAAACGCTCGGCGTAAGGGTAGAAAGAGGCAGCAGTACTAAGCAGTCTTAAAACGTGTGAGCAGTGTGCAAAGACCTTCCATTTGTTTACTTTTAGAATAAGGTTTTAGAATGCATGAGGTTTGATCAGAGGTTTTTTTGTTGTTTAAAAAAAACCCTGCTGCTATTTCCGCTCCCATATTCTACCGAGTAGTGATCTTGTGGTAAAGGCATTCAGTGAAGAGAAAACAGAGCGTGGAATGCACAAGCAGCCAGCCTTCTGCACCGAAACCACAGGAAAGCATATTAGTTTCTCTCATTTTTATAGATTAGAAACAGGTTCTTCAACTTCACCATAGTTAGAATAATGGACTATTCAGTGCTATTCAGACTTCCAGTAACCACAGGTGAAATCCCGGGGCAGCCAGTACATCAGTACAAGAAGAAAGCCTTCAGGACACCTTATCTTGTTGGTTAACTCTTCCTCAGCTGAGTTTGAATATAACCTTAACTAGCATAACACTACTGCCACAGAGCTCTGGCAGCCTCTAGCAAGCAGCAAAGCCAACGTTAGGTTATTTACAAGAGCGGAAAGGATACTACCAATTAAAGGCTTTCTTCCAGCATTAGAAATCATTTTAATTTAAACCATAAGTTTTCTACACTCATTTCCTGTGCTCGTATTAAAAGCAACCTTTCATAACTACCAAAACTCAAAACTGATTAGATGGGCCGTATACATTACTAACTCACCAGGCACAACCCATCCAGATTGCACTAGCCTGTTGTTGTTGCAACTCTCTGTTTCTTACAAAGTCCTCTTTGGAAAGGTTTTAGCACTGGCAGCCTATGAGCTTCAGGGTTAGGAAATGACTGTCAGATCCCAAAGATAAGACATAAAAGCAAATCTAGGGATATCTTCCTATGTATCTTCATGCCAGCCAACTGCTAGGATAGCAGGTTGCCACTGCTTGGTGACAGCGTACACTTAAAAAGTACCTGTCTAAAAGCTGCAAGTTAGAGCTCCGTTCCTGACGTGTTCACTCAGCAGGAGAACTTGGGACACATGTGGGATTTTGCCCAGAAGAATAAATACCGTTGAGTCCCTCTCACTAACGACATGACTTTTCCTAGAATGAAGAGAGACCAGAGGCATCACAACCCATTAAAGGAAGAAGTTACAGAGATAAATACCTAGCTGAACTATTAGGTAATCACATTAACATCTTATAACTCTTTACACTGGGGGAAGCTGAGATGTGGAAGCACTCGTCTGCAAAACAGCCTGCTAGCATATATGCAGTGCAGCAAATACTTCACATAAGCTGTTTAGTGGTCACGAAACCAGGTCTCAATTATCTAGTCTGAAGCAAGTGGCTGGAGCTTAAACTATTCATCTGCAACCAGACTGAGCAAATTCTTCCAGATCACCACTTCCCCTCACACAGATCACTTCACAAGATGCAGCGCTTGTTTGTGTTCTGTGTTTTTTCAATTCACAGATATTCTTAAGAAAATAATTTCAGGGTACAGCATTGGCTCAAACTAGAAAAACCTTTAAACTGTGAGCAAAATCCCTGACTTTATACAAGCTCAGCTGCATTTTAAGATCCCAGGTCACGCTTACACTTGAACAAACATTCGGCCAGCACAGAGTAGATTATTTTCAAATTCTGCTCAAAATGATCAATTTGACCATCAGTTCCCTTTTTGGAGGAGACTTCTGGAGGGTCAGCCTAAATATTCAAGGCCTCCCATCAGACAAGTCAAAGCAGCCATGGAGGAGGGGAAGCCACCATTAAAAATGTGTGGAATGTGGCCTACTCGGAGGGAGGCAGCTAATGCTGGGACAAAGGAGGTGACTACTTTAGATCTACGGCTCTTTTCCCATACAGTCACACCAACACAGATATTGGACAATTTCAAATATTAGACTCCTAGAAAGATTAGTGAATTTAATCAACATTTACAGAATATACATGGCTGAAGATTAGTTTCACAAAAAAAAGCTTATCAAATCCTTTGACTACCTGATATATACTATATCCATCCTAATGCACGCAAGACCTTTTAGACAGCAAAACAAAAAGTGTCTAAGTATTTTGGCTACTTCAAAAGCTGAGCTTTGAAGAGTCTTTTTTAAATTCAAAGAGTATGCTTCAATACATTTGAATGTAACCTTCCAGCAAGATAAAAGAAAAAGCAGAAACTCCAGAGAGTTTCTATGCATTTTCTATAGTTAGCAGATTCAGGCCACAGATACAGGAATTCAGAAGTTTTTCCGTTTTTAAGCATCCTTGTTCAGAGCAGCGCACACAAGTCACGAATTTCTCCCTCCTTGCAGGAAACAACGCTCTCAGCACTAACACCCGGCAGAATCACACAGGCTCTGCGGAGGATGGTGCCTGGGCTTTCGTGGCCGTTTCACAGCACAACCCCATCGGCAGCAGCGCAACAGGTGAAGTCCTGAGCTACATAACTGGCAGAAGAGAAGTGCCTCAACCCATCCTTACTGACAGAGGCATGTTTTAAGGTGACGCTTGAAGCTGAAGCACGCTCAGGACAGTTCCAGCCCAATTCCCTCAGGATGATTCGCCTTGCAGAGTGCCTCCAGCTGATTACTCCTCCAGTAGCCCAGGCACACAGGGCAGCTCGCAAGTTCACTGATCGTAACAGCCAAACAAGGCGAGAGCTCCAAGTGCTGTACTTCGGCAGGCAGTGGTATCACCTGTACAGCATAAAATAACATTGCACCAGCAGCTATAGAAGTAGCTAAGCTATACACAAGATTGCACAGAGGTTCAGTGTGCCCTTTCCCTTAGTTTATGGGAGAGACTTCTGGCCTCAAAACAGGTCAGAGCATGCGCATCGGAACAAGAGCAGGCCGCCGGCAGCACTGCCGCTCGGTGGCAAGCTGGTAAGAGGCAGCACGAAAGCAGCGAGGCAGGATGCTCAAACCGGTCCACCCGCTCTACCTGGGGAGCCCTGGTGCCGCAGGCAGAACACCTCACTTCTGGAAACAACAGAAAAGCCTGCCCCTGGAGAGATGGAAATAAGATCCATTTCCACACTTCAGAACTTCTCATTTTAGTGCTCTCAGACTGCAAGACAAGAGACATTTAGCTTCACAGATGGAGTTGTTTTACCCTGCTTATGTGCTGACTTTGGCCTTGTAGGTTTACCTTCAAGCTTGAGGGTCTGGAATTGTTTAGTTCAGCACACAACCTACAAAATTCTCCAAATTTATTGCAGGAGTGCTGCTGAGCACATTCCCCACCCCCCCACCCCCGTAATATTCAAGCTGAGAGCTCCAAAGCAAGGTGAAAAGCTGGCTCGCAGGGACAAGGAGCACCAGGCGAAGGCAAGTCAGCGTATGGGAAACAGAAATGCTTCAGCACGTACGTCTGCAGCGTGGAAATCTCTATCAGAGTATGTGGTCAAGACTCAGATAACTTTATTTGGGGACTGGGGAGAGGCAAGAGAATGACGTGCAAGGATAATGTGCTTCTAGGGGACCTGGAAGACAAACACTAGGAAAAAGAATCCCTAAGCAGCAACTGAAAACACAAAACTAATAAAAAATGTCCTGGCAACTGTTTTCTTAGTGATGCTGCATCATGCAAAGCCTAAATCCTTTTAAATATACCACCAGTACTTATTTTGCTAATGAAGACTTATTAGCATGAGCTAGTAGAAGAAAACGTCACATGCGTTTTTAGCAGCATCTCCTTCTTTAGCAGTAGTGCTGGCAGCACATACTCAAGCGTATTATCAACTACTTTTTCTGCATGATTACAAAGAACCGTCTTAAAAGGAAAGGCAAACACAGAAAAACTACTAGGAACATGCAGTTTAGAAACATCCTACTACAAGCAGCACATATTAACGTAATCCCATTTACTTTCCTTACATAAGTCTAATAACAGAAGATATTTAACAGATCGCTTTTCCATCCAAAGATGCCAGATTTTTCACACAGATTTACCATCAACATCCTACCATTTCATGGTCTACATACTACATAAGAAGCACAACATTCAGCTTCACTTGCAGGTTTTCAAATTTTTTATTTGCTTAAATTAGAAATGCTGAAGACACTCTGTGGCATGACCTGAACAAGTTAGTTTTGCCAGAAAAACCTGAAACTGGAGAGATCTTAAAATCAAAATTTCATCTTTTTCTAGCAAATATAACTAATGAATCAACATGTTAAATCACTACAGTTGCAGAATACTCAGACCAGCACTGGAAAAGTAATTTCCTTGTAAGTTTTAGGGAGGCTCAAGTTTATTTTCTGGCTTGAAAGAGTTGAGGAAAGTGACGCATGTGACAGTCATGAACATGTACGACTTAGGTTCATCTGCTCAGAAGTACAGCTACGCATAGGTCTTCTGCATAAAGATCTTCAGTTCAAGAAAAAAGAAGTGTGACAGTAACTCCGGAGCATTTTGTTGTGTGGGGTTCACATCTAGTTAATTATTAATGCACGCTGGTCCTAGCAGCTAATACTTTATCCTAAGCTTAATGGGGTCCTTTTATGTAGTCTCTCACCACCCGAAGCACTAACACACTGCTCTATCCCCATTCACCACAAATTACAGCTTACTGTCTTGACAGAGCTGGCAAGTCGGTGCAGGTCTGGGTAAGCCGGCTCCACGGCCAGATGAAGTTGTTTGCAGAGCTACACAGCGAACCAGACAGGGTAACTGATCCCGGGTAGAAACATTCCCCAGTTATTTTTAACTCTGATCGCTTAAGGAGTTTCAGAGAACTTGATGGAGAAAATAGCCTTAGTGGCACAATCGCTGCGGCAGCACGGGGACCCGTTGAATGCTTTTCCTTCACAGTAGTACTAGCTTACCATATTAAATGCTCAGCTACAGCAAAACCCTGTTCTTCAGGCTTGAAGAGTAAAAACTGTTCTCCCAGCCCTGCTCCTCCCCACTGGCTATCCCTTTTTAAAAAGCAAAAAACAACTTGTCCTCACTTTCAAGGCCCTTCCATCTCTCCAGCTGCACCACCGCTGCTCCGACCCGCTGAAGTCTTCAGTATGTCCCTCGTGTCCACATATGCACCGCTCGCTCCCCACCGCATTTCTGGGGAGTAACTTCTCTTTTCAAGTCCTGTGTAAGCTTTTACTGTTGCTTCCGTCAGCACGAAGGTAAGACTTCATGTCACTGACATCTTCCTTGCTCTATCCGCACCAAGTGACCAGCTCCTTGAGCAGTTTTGCCACGTGTCAGCTCATCTGTAGGTTGCACAAAGTTTACCAAGGAGCTTACCCTCACCCAGGATCTCAACCCATAACCAGACCTTACGGCACTTCCCCACGTAATTAGAGAAGCGCATTGCAACCCTCCCCAACCACCTACACCCAGCTCACGTCAAGGCTCTGCATACACTTCAGGACAGCCACAGCGCAAGCTCCAAAGCTTTTCCTTTGCTGGCAGCAGATAAGAAACCAGGAGCCCACTTTCATGACGGGCAGCACTGCACATGGTGCTCAGTTAGTCACAAGATCAAGTGCTTCAAACGTGAACACCTGGCTTTCCTTAACTGAGCCCTGAGCAGTCCTTGCACAGCATTCCACCCCAGCCCTCTTAAAAGCAACCTAACAAAAGCAAGCAACCTATAAAAAAAGGTTAAAAAAAACCCCGTGGAAGCTCCATCTAGAAACAGAGCTACATATCAAAGAGTTTACCCATTTGACTTTGGCACCAGTGCTGGTACGTGACTAGTTTAGGTATATACATGGTGGATCCTCAGAAAAGAGTAAGAAAAGGCAAAGCAAAGAGATGAAGTAAACGTCTTTTTCTCTGCTATCTACTCCAAGTAATTAAGTTATAAAGATAGGAAAGAAATATTTTCTTTCACATCACCTATTCCCCCAGAGGGGCTTAGAGGCTATTCTGGACCCAAGCTGCAACCACAATGAAGCTGTGAGACAGAACACACAACTAGCAAAGAAAAGGTAAAAAAAAGAACTGAGAAAAAATAAATAAATAAATTTGAGATCATAGGGCATTCAGCATTTAGTAAAGAAAAATACAGTTCAAGACAAGCAGGTAGGGCCTCACCCAGTGCTCATACAGAATTCATTCACCCAGGATTCAGCTCAATTCCCCAAATTTCTAGCAATGGGTTACCACTACTATCTATCAGCATTTTTAAACAGAACTCCATCAACTCTATATGGCAAACATTGCCTACAGGTGTTATTTATAATTAAGCTACCTAATCTGTATCCCATTCACTCCACCCCTTTTGGTAAAAATTTGTCTAGGCTGATTTGAGTTACATCCAGAAATTTTTGGACATGTTATACACAAAGCCAGAGGGAAAAGTCCAGATGTGAGGAGCAATTCCAAATGTGATTTCAGTTAGTATTGGTTTAACATATTTCTTGAAACAGAGCGCATTTATAACGCGTGGTGCATTTACCTGGATGTTATGTTTTACTTCAACCATGCTCATGGCCATATTCGAGCACAGGACTACCAACGCAGTGAGCTAAACTGCCTCATCATCAGGAGCAAGTGAGAAGTTACCCGTCTGTGTCACACGGTCTAGACCTGAAAAAAAGACTAATTTTGGAAGGTCTGCAGAAACCTAGCTTCCTACCAGCCTGCCAGACAGCCGCTCTATTTCCCCTGAGGAAGCTGGTATTCATCTCAGAGCAGTTCAAGGAGCTCAGCCCCAACATTTGCAGTGCGGGTAACGCTCCTGGTAAACGCGAACAGGTTAGGGGTAAACCCGAGCACCTCGGCCCTCCCAAATTCCCTCTGCAGAAGGGCTCACCAACCAGGCTCCCCACAGCGGCATGGCACAGGGCTGCAGTTGGAGGGATGTGGCTCCGTGCCAGCCATGCCCGCACATCCCAGGCAGCACAAAGGGCAGCCGCCTGCGGCGCGGGAAGCCGTGCCAGCACTCCTTGTGCAAGCGGCGCTACCAGCCAGCAGATAACCGAAGGTACGTCAATATTGACTCACCACGCCAGCGACTGCTGCGGGGGTTAATACGTGGCAAGGTGCTCTAAGTTATCTCAAAGGAATTTCACTTTGGGAAAGAAGCATGAATTCCACAGAACTGGAACGATCAGTATCTTAACACTGAAGTGCTACTCCAAACGTGTGCCTGCTTTTGAACCCAGGGTGCTTCTTACAGAGCTGTTCTCGCAGTGTGCCCCTGGCATCCATTAATGTGCGGCGTCCCTGCCGGGCAGGTTACATTGCAGCACACCCCTGGAGCCCCAAAGCCTAAAACACCGTCCCTACACGCCTCCAGACAGCCAGGCCCACACACCGCCCAGCAGCTGGGGCTGCTCCTCACCACACCTTGACAGTGGCACCAGGCGGCTGCACTGCTGGAAAGCTGCACCGCTGGGATGCCGCGAGGAGCTGCCACGCATGCGCAACATCAGGGTAGCACACCAGGTTCTTGGCAGCTCTTGGCACGTTTTCAGCCCTTTCTTCTCGCCTGCGAGTTAGGCCAGAAGTTAGATCTGCAGCCTGGCAGCTGCAGCGGTTACAACTGAGCAACGTAAGTCTCCCTTGGTGGCAGTACTCCGGAAAGCCAGGAGCCAAGGGGTTCAAGTTTCACAAGAAGGGAAACAACCAGCCCTTATTATTCCAGGTGACTGCATCACAAGTGCCTTGTTTGGACTAGGATTTTTATTTCCCACCTTCTCCCAACATACGCACATGCCACCTTTAACCCTGATAGATGCCAGCCGGTGCTAAGCTGCTCATGCTCCTCAACTGTATTTTGCCATCTTTTGTTACACCGCACTACTTACCACAAAAAGGCCCCACTCTTTATCAAAATGTAAGCACACTACTCGAAGCATAGCCCTACATGAATCCACAGCCTGGAATTCATGGCATTTTATTCCTTGTTTTTTAAATGGTCTCACTTGAAGAGCGCTTTCTGAGGGCCAGCAGTGGTTTGTCAGAGCACCTAGGAACAAGAGAGGGATTTGCAGCCCCTCCAAGTTCAGCACGCAGGAGCAGTACCGGATAGACAGACACCAGGGGCTGCCAAACAGCCAGTGTGCCGGCACAAACACCAGCTGCATTTCAGTTGTTGCTTTTCCATCTGCTTTACCACTCTGTTTTAGAGCTGTACCATTAAATTCGGAACAGGCCATTTTCTGGCCCAACAGCTATATCAGATATAAAAGGTGCTTGGAGTAACCCACCTTCAGCTGTATTTCTAGTTCGTGAGAACTAACATCCTGGTGAAAGCTGCAGCAGGGGAAAAGAAAGGAAAAAGAAAAATAGCTGATCAGTTGCTCACCACCCACCTCTAAGTAATATATGCTTGCTTTCAGAGAAACATCTGATATTAGGCTTGAAGAGTCAACAAATTTACATCCTATTTGCTTTACTCGCTTGCTCAGTAACACAACCAGCTCAGGTCCCACCAGAACTCATTACTGACAGTTGGAAGAGCAGGAGAAGACATTTATGTAGCAAATTTCCACTTGTAAATACAGCATGAATTCAGTATGTACACACAAAAATCCCTACATACATTCTGTATCACATTAAGTGCTTTAGCAGCCTAAAACTTGTTTGTGCGTTACCACACTCAACATTAAGTTGACCAACAAACTAAGCTCAACTCAGTCCCACTGAACTACATCCACTCAAGACCACCTCCAGTGACATTTATAAACTAATACATCCGTGTAACCCACTAGAGTCTTATTCAGTATGCAAACATACACGCGCATTTGTCACAAAGCAAAATCTTTAGTTTTATGAAGGGGCAGAACAAATAATTTTAACAACTTGGATCAAAAGCATCCACAATTTTGCAGAGCAGATACTTGAAAGAACAGAACGTTAGGGGGTTTCTTGCTGTACAGTGCTGAAACCAGCTACGCACAGTTCAATTTAATCAAAAAAAAGCATGAAGTAAATGGCAACTGCAGGACAAAATACGCAGAGGGTGATTAAGTATTTGCTAGGCTGTACTCCCTTTGAGTAAGGAAACCTGAACATTACAAAGGGCTGAGTTAGAAGGGAATGTGGGGTATTTTGTGACAGACCTCTGCATGACAGCTGGAGAAAAGCTATTGTGGCAACAGCTGTGTGCTCTGCACAGCTCATACTCCCAAATACCTCAGCCTGCTACAAGGCCAGTTAACTGCCTGCAATTTATTTTAAAAGTTTTCTGCCTCTTTTGGGATCTCAGCATGATGGATTATTTGTTTATTTTTTAAATAAGAGGAGGAATGCTTAGCTCCAGCACTTACAGTTTTAAAAAGACCGTGGTATAAAGTCTAACTATCATTTGCTGGGGCTTTCCTAAAGTTTATAGCTGGTGACGGATCCCATCTACTCTACTATTAAAACTTCTCCACTTCCTGTCTAACAGCACACAGACTAGGGAGCACGAAGTTCATATATCACATCCTGATTTAAAGGAAATGATTTTAAAATTCCAGGATGAAATCCTGTCCCACCAACGCTAATATCAAGCTCTGTTTATCTCCTCAGAGGAAGGATTTTGAGGAGCACAGTAGTCATCTCCCTGCCGAAAGCTTTGATCTGTTACTGTGTATGCTAAAATTTCTCCAAGCTGTAAGAGGAGCCTCTGAAGAGCAAACCCAGCCTCATACGCAGCTCCACACAGGCGAAGAGCTGCATCCCATGTACCGCTCCCGCTGCGCTGGTCAGCACGAAGACGCCAAACCCAGTATGGGGAAGGGCTTTCTTGCATGACACCAGTTCGTTCACCCAGCCCCCTTACAAGGGCATTGTTGTTTCAGCTCAGATTTTAGCACAACCGATAGTCTCACATAGAGGAGTGCTTTGCCTGCTGATCAGTGCCACAGTAAGAGCCTGGCCCCAGCAGCAGGTCCCGGTATCAGGATGAGTGCCTCCGGCTTCCCCGCCAACACCTGAGCAAGGCTGAGAGCGATGCACTGCCTGCACATCCCTGAAAGCTGCCAAGAGAAAGCAGCTGACGTGGTCCTCCCTACATCCCCAGTTCCCTCTTCGCTTATTCCAGCTGAAATGAACGAACAGCTTTCCCTCTTTCCAAATATGAAAGCCCTTTAGTCTTTCAAAGGGACACCGTGAATAAAGGCGCGTGCCCGACACCACAACAGTCTTGTTTACTGGGAAACAATTAGCAGCACTGAAGCAGAAGCAAGAGTAACTGTACTGAAGTACTCCTTTACAGGAAGTTAAACACAGGGCTATAGGGAAGCAAGTCCAAGCGTGGAAATATTCACTAGTGCCAGTAAGAAAAAAAACTTTCCTTTTTAAGCTTCAGAACTGAGACAGCAACAACCACACTATCACAAGCAATAGAGAAGCAAAACAGAATTGAAATCCCTCACTGACATCAAGATTTGTCATGAGGCCAAATCTCGTACCGAGCCATGTTTTAGTGAGGCAACTACAAGTTTGTCACTTAATCCTAAACAATTCCAAAAATGAAGCATGTGACTTACTCGTAATCAATTTTAAAACACTTCAGAGTGGCTTCTACACAGTCTTAAAAGACAAACAACATACTTGGCAATATATTTGCCACACAAAAATGACAGAAGCAGTTGTACGGCATCACGCACACTTGATAACATCACAAGCACAAGACGCTCCAGATACCGTGGTGTACAAATAATCCATCAAGCCTCACCTCTCGCTGTCTGTAGCTATGTAGTAATACAGAACTCATCTCTCAGGAACCTAAGGTTCTGCTCAAAACATCTTGATTTCTCTGCCATTTCTCAGGTTGTTCAAAGGCTGAATTGTCTGCTAAAGATCACTCCGTGGTGGCAAGATTTCATCTCAAGATAAAGCAACTAAGAGGGCAAAACGATGCAGATAGTTGAATACAAACTGACTACAAGTTATTTTGAAAAATTCGCCTTCAGCACATCAGCTCAGCGCTACATCGCTATTCCGACACCACTCTTCTAAAGTAATACATTTCTTTTACTGCTACTACTTGGAAGAAATTCTTAAATGATACAAAGCAGGCTTAGGTTCCTCCTTTGCAAGTCTTCTCTGGAAGACCAGTGTCGGTAGAAGCTCTTGAGCCAAAACTTTCTACACGCGTGCGACTCAAGCTCTTAGCTTAAAGAATAATTTCTACAGGTACTCAAATACTGAAACGACGCAGTACTCTGCAGAGCCTTACTGCCATTAAAACAAACGCACGTAACAAGGCATTAAGCATGAACTTTGTTTTTTTCTATTCTTCCTTCTGCCGTTAATAGAAGCGTCTGCATCATCTTTGCTGTGATGTTAAAATTATCCAAAAGCCTTTAACGCAGCCAATACAAGTCCATTCGGTGACGTTTCCCAACGCAGCAGCATTTCGGAGCCGAACTTAAGCCCCGCTCGGCTGCGCGCACTGCTGTCCCCGCCAGCCGGGCTGCCCGCAGGGCCGGGCGGGCAACGTCCCCTAAAGCAACAGGACCGCGTCCGAGTGAGCGGCGCTGGACCCGGCCTGCGCCGGCCCCACGCACGAGGGCGCGGGCAAGTAACGGGGGCCGGGGCGAGGAGCGCTGCTCGCGGGGTGCCGCACGAGTCGCCCCCCGCTCCGGGAAGGCCGGGCAGAGGCTCGGCCCGGCTCCCCGGGGTGCGGGCCCGGACCCGGCGGGGCGAGGCCGGCACCTTCCCCTTCCCTTTCCCCTTCCCGCGGGGGCGCCGCGGGAGCCGGGCCCGGCGCGGCCCCACCCCGGCGCCGCGGGCACCGCCGGGACGGAGGCGGCCGCCGCCGCCCCCTCCCCGCTCCCTCCCGGGGGGCGCCCAGCGGGACCCCAAGGTCACGGCACCGCCCCTGCGGGGCTGCCCGCACCGAACAGCCCGGCCCGGCCCGGCCCGGCCCCCCCCGCGCTGCACGGCAGGCGGCGCCCAGGCCCCGGCCGGGCGGCACGGAGCGGGGCGGCGCGGAGCCTCCCCGTCGCGGCCGGCCCTCACCTGGATGAACTGGATGGTGAGCGCCGACTTGCCCACGCCGCCGCCGCCCACCACCACCAGCCGGTACTTCTCCTGTCCCGGGCCGTCCCTGCAGCCCGCGGCCATGGGGGAGCCGGGGGGCGCCGAGCGCGGCAGCGCCGCCGGGTCCGGCGCCTGCCTCCTGCCTTCCTCCTCCTCCTCCTGCTGCTGCTGCTGCTGCTCCTCCCGGCCGAGCAGCCCCAGGCCCCACTGCCCCGCGCAGTGCCCCGCCGGGCGGTGCGGCGCCGCCGAGCCGAGCCGAACCGAACAGAGCCGAGCGAGCGCCGCCCGCCCCCGCAGCCCGGGCGCCGCGGCTACAAATGGCCGCCGGGGGGCGGGGCCAGCCCGGCGGTATGCTAATGTGGCTCTGCATATGCAGGACGGGGCGGGGTAATTAAACTTTGGGGGCAATAAGGCACCGCGGAGCTAAGGGGGAGCCCCCCGAAGGCCGCACCCAGCCGGGGAAGGCAGCGGTGTGTGTGTTCTCTGAGCCCTGCCGTTCCCTGAGCTGCCCTGCTGAACCTTGCCATTTGCATGCTGGACTGACCTGCTGGAAGAAATAGGGGAAAGCAAAGCACGGCGAGTAACATAGCCTAGCGCTGTCCTGGCTCGGTGGGAGGGAGAGGGTTTGACACAGAGAAAAAACACAGCCGGTGAGGTAACGGGGTAGCTGCAAGAAAGAGGTGAGAGGCGTTGGGTTCACTCCTGTGCTCTCAGGAGGAAAGGCAGGACTGTGGGCTTGGTGCTCCTGCGGTGATCAGCCAGTGCTCCACGTCCATTTCCTTATTGCCCTGGCTGATCAGAAACAAGGAATGGCTTGCACAGGAGAGATCAAATAGCCTAGAATTTCCCACCTTGGAAAAGAGAAGTGAGAGAGCGGTCTAGCAGAGGTCTGTAAAGTCCTAAGCAGCACAGAGAAGTCGGACAGAGAAAGTTTCAAAGCAGGAGAATTGAGGGACACCCAGTGACAGTATGAAGAAACAAGTTCAGACAGAAACAAAAGGATGTTTTTTTCCCCACAGACACAACAACGGGAGCAAGGAACACTCTGCCACAAGGTGCTGTGGAAGGCAAAACTGTAACTGAGCTGACGGAAGGTTAGACCAAGTCATTTGGTATAGAGCAGATACCAAACACAGAGATCAGGGACATGGCTGTGACTGAGGAGGTTTCTAACACGCTGGCAGCCTGAAGATGGCTGGCTGGGAGGAACAAGTCACCTTGCACGTGCCCCGGTCCTGGAGCTCTCCCTGACCAGTCACTCACTGGCCTCCGCCAGGCCCAGGAGCCGGTGAGCGCATGAAGTCAGCAGGCCGAGTCCTCTCCTCCTGTGCTCCTAGCTGCAGGAAAAAACAAGTGCTGGCTCCATGAAGTAAAAGAAGAAACTGAACTGCTGCTAGTTTACCAGGCATTAGTTTAACCGGGGGGGTTGTTTGTTTTCAATAAAAGCCCCGTTAGGATTCCATGGTTGGCTGCTAGCACAGGAACCAGCAGGCTGCTCGCAGCTCACTGATGAGGAGGCCGACTCGAGCCCAGACGAGTTCTAAGAACGCCGTAATCTCTACGCCAACTATTGCAACAGGATATTTGGTTCCTTTGGTCTAGAGATACATAGAAACAAACATTTTATTTTTCCCTTATCTTTTTTTTTAAGGTTTCAGTTTCATCATACGTCACTTTAAATAGCTATTTTTGCTGGTGTGGCTATCCGGTCTTGTGAATTTCACTAAAGAAACAACAAGAGTTCCTTAACACTGACAGATAAAGGATTAAAACAATTAACACAATCATCCATTACTTTAACAAAGGCTCTATTGTGAAAACTTGTTACTGTTAAATCCTTTGTGTTTGTTATTTTGGGGAATGAAATCCAGTTTCACAAATAAAGCAATATTCTTGCAAAGCACAAGGCAGCGATCGCAGAACAAGAGCTGGGCAGCAACAGAAGAACAGCACGTTTTTGTGGGGTGTAACTGTATCCAAAGATCCCTGGGACAGACTCAATGCCTTGTCTTCCCTCTGGCAGCCCTTGCTACGAGCCCTAGTTTTGGGAAACACAGAGCTTACCCGTGAATAGACATGGAGATGAGGACACAGCACAAGTCAGGATTCATTTCAGGATTGGCTAACCTAGGAATGGCTGAAAAATGAGGTGTGTAGAAGGTGAAGACAAGAAACTTGTAACTGATAAAAGGTGCCAGGGGAAGATGATTAGAAAAGGGTTTTGTATGGTCCGTGAGATCAGGAAAATAAATTCTGCAGCTCCATAGGGAACAGCAGTGTATCCATAGGGAGGTGGAAAGTGCAGAGTTTCATACTAGAGAGGAAGCACTTGAACTATCAAGATGTGAGATGGCAAAGATGTGGCCAAAGTTTTGGTAAAGTGACTGGGAAAGAAAGTACAGCTTTTAGAACCGTTACGTAGAAAGAAGCTGCATCATTTCAGATCTAGCCTGAATATGTGTATTTAAAGAGAGACAAAAATCAAGAATGGCATCCAGATGGCAAGCTTAAAAGATAGAGCACCACAGTGCTTTATATAATGACAGAAAAAAAGGTTTCAGGAAGTGCTTGGGGGGAAAATCCAGAACTTCATTGTACATTGGCAGCCTGGCAAAGATGTCTTCTAACCTCCCAAGCTGACATCTATGCAGTAAGTGACATACTGAGAGCTAAAAAGTGCTCTGTGAGAACATGACAGCTTAATTAAGAGAGAACTTGTTCACAGACTTACCGCAGAAAAAAGTTACAAAATCTTTGGGACATGAGTCAGCACGGCAGGTTACTGTAACGCTGGGTTATGCCATTAGTGTAGCATTACATACATTCCTACAGGTGGCATTGTTTATTTACCCTGTGCAAACAGGCGCTGAGCATCACCCCTCATACCATATGGACACCGCAACCTAATGAAACCCATGTGCTGCAATTTGCATCAAGAACTCCACTGCTGAGCATACAAGGGCAGGTGATGGGGCTTCACAAAGTCATAAAACAAGAAGCTAGGGGCAAGTGTTACAATGTGATTTTCCTTGGGATAAAAATGGAAGACTTAATTAAAAATAAAATGTGCAATATTTTTTCCTGCATTAAAAAAAAAAGACAAAACCAAAATAAAACAAACAAAAAAAACCACCTTGAACTATTTGTTACACTTACCAGCAACCAGAAACTAGAAGAAAAGACAAGGTATTTCTTCTCAGGCACACATGCCGGTTTCTATCTGAGTAAGAAGTAAAACTATTTTCAGCCAAGTAACTGCAGCTTTTTATAAAATGTTCGTGTATTTTTGTATCTACCTATTCCAGTAAAGAACTCTGTAGTAAATACTCATATACATGCACAGACACTTCAAAATATGTCATTTTCTTTGAGGTTTGAAATTGTCTTTTTTTTTTTTCTTTTTTTATTTTCTGTAAGTTCTGTAAGTTGGGCTTGACAATTTTTATTAATTACATGATTCCTTTAGAACTTCAGATGTGCTATACCCAATGGTAATTATAAAACAATGGCATCCCAAGGAAAAATGAGTAAAAGTCTCCCACAGTAACTGAGTAAGACCAGGATTTTAGACAAGGAATTTGAGATGCTGTATGTTTTCCCTGACACTTACATAACTGCACAGAGTAAGGAACAAGTGGGAGAATTTTCTTCAGTGGAAAATGCAACAACAGTCATTTAGTGAGCAGGTCAGGTCTGGCACGCTCAAATGTCCAGGCGATCCTGTAGCAAAACAATCAGTCCAAAACCAGTTTGTCCAAAACAAACCAACGTCTATTTACATATACATTTAGATTTTGTGTTTCTATATATATTTATATATTTATTGCTTGATATTGCTGGGATAAAAAAACAAGCAGGAAAGAAATCCAAGCTAGCACCTTTCAGACCTTCCCTATAAACCCTAAAAAAGTGAAGGTGAGCCTAAGCCTACAATAAAACGAAAAATTCTCCATAAATCACACATAAATTATTCCTTTTAAGACCCTTGCCCTATTGGGAAGGAGACAGTACCTTTCCTGGTCTCTTCCCAGATAAGCTAAGCAACTACAGGTGTAGCCATTGGTCACAGTGGGAAGCAGGCTCCAGACTGATGGTGGGGTCTGGCTTGTTTCCATGCTGGTCAGAGCAGGTCTGGGGCAGCGCCATGTCCATGCTGCGTGCTGTAGGCCGTGCAGTGTTGTACCTTCCATGTCTGACACCTCCAGCCTCTTCCCATCACCTGTCATGACCTGTCAGAGGATGGAGAGCCCCACATGTGTCCACAAACACCATCCATGCCCCTTGTGGAGAGCTGCCCGAGACCATCACAGGGGGCTTCACGGCATCCCTGGAGACCCATTCCTAGGCCTAAGGGATGGGCAAAGCCAGACCTTGCTGCTTAGGGGAGCCCCAGCATCCCAGAGGAGCTTGTGTTGTAACACCCATGCCTTGGTCAATAACTTCACCCACAGTTACCAGATGCAGGACGGATACCTGCCAATCAGCATCAGAAAGTGCTCCCTGCAACTTCTGGCCTGCTGCCGTGAGCCTGTGGGTGGTGAGTTCAGGGTTGAAAGCCGAGATAACACCTGCAAGCTCTGTCCCTGGGCTCTTCTCATTCTGTGTTCCCAGTGGCAACGTGTGCCACCTGTGTGAGGGTGGTTTGGGGGATTTGCATCCTTCCAGGCTCACATCCCCACCTTGGTGGGCCGCTTACCTCTCACGTTGCAGCTGGTGGTGCCCAGCAGCCACAATGACAGTGCCTGCCGTCTCTGCAACTTGGGGGCTCCGCATGGGAATAAACTGTGTCTTCCCGCTCACCCAGGACCCCTCCGGCATCACTGCTACCAGTGCCCAGGGTTTTGGGACAGCAGGTGAGTGTACAGTGCAGTGCTGTCTCCACATATACATCTCAGGGCAGTGAAAGACAACCCCACAAACCGCAGCTGGACTTCCTTGACCAGAAAACGAGCTATCTTAGTCAACACACACAGTCACTTCATGTACCACAGTACAACTGGAGCCTTTTCCCTGCACACGACACAGACGTGAGGTTGTTTGATTCACCACCAAAGGCAAGACACTGCTGGCTTCCTATCCTTTCATATGAGATGAAACTTCTCAGTCTCCCCTAATGCTTGTAAGTATTGTGTTTCTTGCATTTATGATCAGAGCAATGAGAGAGAGGCAAGACAACAGAAAGATTGTTCTGGTGTAGAAAGTGCCTGGCCATCCAAAACAGCATCTGAATCCCAAGCTTGGGAACAGCCATGTTTTCACATGCCGTTTTGGGCATGCTACCCATGGTCCCGCTGCCTCAAAATGGAAAGAAGGAGTTGGCTCCTACCACCTTCCTCAAGAATAGAATAGAATAGAATAGAATTTCAGCTGGAAGGGACCTACAAAGATTATCAAGTTCATTGTCTGATACAAAGTTAAAACATATCATTAAGAAACCTCTGCCATTCACCTTGAGAAAAACTGAGAGCTTGGGGGCATATCTTGGTTGGTTTCTCTTTTCCTTGAGCCAGTAGGTCATGCAGCTGTCAGAGCTGTGATGTCAAATTCATATTTCCAGCGCTCAGACAAAGCTCACACACCAGTACTGTTCATCTAATCCACCTCATTATGATATTTAGGCTGGAACAGAGAAAGAAGGGGTGAGAAATTACTTAGGCAAATTGGACTACTTCAGCTGGGCCTGACAAAACACATTGCAAATTACAGGGTGTGCAATCTGAAAGGTGTTCACTTCAGCACTTTATAGAAGATGGCTGAGAAGTCCAGAAGGCTGAAAAGGATAAATATTTGAAAAAGGGAGAAAAGGAAGAGTAGAGAATTATGGATCAGTCACCTTCATCTCATTTTCTGGGAAAATAAATTAAGTATTAAAACAAGTAATTAAACTATTTGGAAATACCTGTAAGAAAACAAGATAACTGACAACCAATGTGTTCTTCTCCAAGAACAAATTGTGTCAAACCAAAATATTTTTCTTCTATGAAAAAGAAAAGGCCTTTGAGTAGGAGGAAGCAGTAGGTGTTCTATATCTTGATTTTAGTAACGTTTCAGACACTGTCTTACCTGATGTTCTTATAAACAGGCTAGCTCATCTTTAGATGGCAGCACCAAAGGGGAGCCAGAGCAGGTGGGAGCACTGGACATAAGGATTTTCAGTGGTTCATTAATAAAGCTGAGGGTAGTACCACACAACTATCCAGAAGACCTGACACAATCTAGTATTATTAAATATTTCAGTAATAATTTGAATGATGAAGCAAGAAAGCACATCTCCTAGGTTTTCAAAAGCTGTGTGCTGGAGGACAGAACTGGAATTCTGCACAGCCACAAAAAGTTGAAGAAAACTTAAACTGAATGTAATTCAGTAAAAATACTTGCATTGTTCCATATGTAGACAATTTGTCTACATTTCCCTGGAAGCCATACATGCCTATTTCATTGCAGTTAGGCATATTAGAAAATTAGAAAATTAGGCATATTAGAAAAGAATGAAGCAAAACAACAACAAAAATTTTACTTTTCCTTCCCTGTGCTGACACAATTGTTTTCCCTTGCTTCTTGGTATTAACACCTGAGCTTGAACTCCCTCTTTTTACCAACATACCTTCAGAAGCCCCCTTTCTTGCATTTTATTTCTCTTTCTAGCTTGCAATGTAATCTACACCATAAATGCTTATGTTATCATTTTAGTATAAATCCTTAGTACGATGACCTACATTTCATTGTCTGCATGTTTCCTTCTTATACAGAGATCAAAGAAGTGCTAATGATTGAGGCACTCTGGTCTCACTAAAATTCCCATCCTTTTTTTACATTGAAGTGGTTTGTGCTTATGCTTCATAGTATTTCTTTAGCAAACTGCAAACTCTGCTTTTTTCCTATAAATTCACTTTTTGCAAGGCCACTCACTTGCAGTCTCATTGCTATTTCCCTTTACCCTTTCATGACCCATTCCTGGATTATTTTTCAGAGAAGTTTTTTCTAGAATTCATCGTCACAGTGTTTCAGCACCTCGGCTGGATGCAGAAAGCGGTCTGATTAATGCTGAAAACTCCACATCCACACAGGAGCAAAATGCACTAGGAATCATGTACTGAAATTCATGACCTTGAAATAGCACAGTTCCATAGCACAGATGGAGTTTTCCAGATGTCCGAGGCTATGAAATGATGAGATTTAAAAGGTTCAGTGCTTCAGAGCGGTTTAAACAACTGAGATTGCAGTATAGGGTAGATACAATGGAGGTAAATTTAAACAGGCACATTTATATAGGGTACGCTTTTGGTACCCAAACTAGTTTACCCACCGTCTCTACAATGTGCACTTCTGTCTGCAAGATACGTAGATCTTGAGGGCAGCAGAAGGCTTGCCCTTGGTTTAAATGAGATGTATGGGATTCTTCCTTGAGTCACCACAACCTGTCTGGTAGAAATAACCTCTCTGTTGCTGGCTGTCCTATGTTTGATTCTTCAGGATATTATGTGCCTATCTCTTGGTGGCAACTGAAACAACAGAAAATCCATATAATGTGGGCTCACCCTCTAGCCCACTGTGCCAAAAGAACTGTCCTTGAAAGCACTCACTTCATCTTTGAAATCTCCAGTGCTAAAAACAGGGCAGTAAGGATTCTCCACCTAGGTGGTGCCTTAAAAGAGTTGCTGCTGTTAGCAAGGGGGTTTTGTACAGCAAGGTCCTGTCCATACAGAGTTTCACAGATACAGAAATATTATTCTTTCTCTGGCTAAAAACTGCTTGGGGACATGAATTTCTTTTAAGCAGATATTTTTCCTGTCCCCACTCTTTTTAATGCATGCTATTGCCAGAATGTGATGTTTCTTCACGCTTCCAAGATCTGTAACGACAGTTGCCCAAACTATTGAAGCTTCCCTTACAATTATGGTTGACTCTAACTACTGGCCATGGTTGCTTATTAAGCATGGGGGGGCATCTCTGCACTAGTAAATAAAGGACAGCCTAGTCTGTCCGTGCTTTCAAATGTCACAGCCTGCTGAAATCACTGCTATTGCCTAGTGAAACTGTTTTCTCAGCCTACAACAATTTGCCTCAGTGCTGTCATTTTGTCATGTAAAGGTTAGGGACGGGTGAACAGGAGAGGGTTCAGCAGTTCGTTTTCTTTGGACATGAGAGCTGAGATGCCAATGTAAAAATCTTGTAAAACGTATTCTTTTCTCCTGTCTACCATTCTTGCTGTTTCTCTTTCCATTCTGTGGGCAGCTCCTTGTTGGTAAGCTCCCTCTCTACTGATTTCCTCTGCAAATCTTGTCCTCTGATTCCTCCACCAAGTCCTGCAGCCCCGTGGTCTCATCACATGATGAACAATGAAGTCACCTCCATTTCCACCCTCTTTCCATCATTGACAGGCCAAGGAGCCCCTCTCAGGATATAGGGTGTTCTGAGGTACTGCTGAGCACCAGCTTAAAGACCCGGAAGGGTGTTTTTCCAAAGCTCAACAAAGACACTACACAAATGAAATTATTCTCTCCTGGTTTGCCCCAGTTTAGCTATGGGGAAACAGGAGTGGAAGAATTGCTGCAGGTGACAAAATAGGCAATTTCTTCAGCAATTCCTCTTCCACTCCTCCTCCCCCCGCACTGGTCTGCATATATCAAGGAAATGCTATATGCATCATAGAATACCCTACGTTCAGAATACCTTTGGCTTGGCTCCAGAAGCACTTGAAATGCTTTTGGTTCAAAGGTGATGTTGGCAGACTTCCCCAAATCCATCATATTTTGACCAGTGAGGTCTACTGCCAAGAAGAAGAAAAGTATTCATTCAAATATGCAAAACTAATTTGTACTAAGATTTCAGCTGAGGAATTAACATTCAATTTTTTGTATTTGCCCGTGTCGTTTCTTACCATTAACCTACGAGAGTGTTATCGGTGGGTCACAATGGTGGATTCTGTACAAATGTTATAAGACCCAGTTGCTGTCACACGAAAGTTATAGACTGAATAGACAGAAGAAATATTATTTTCCCCTTTGCAGACAGGGCATTCAAGCACAGACATGCTAAGGAATATGCCTGAGGATACGCAGAAAGCTGTATCAGTCAAGTGAGCCATACTGGGGAATAAACAACACAAGCCCTCTACACATTCTTTCTGCAGATGCTCTGTATCTTCCTTCAGATCAGCCTGTTAATTTGCACCAGCAGCACTGCAGCTGAAGAAGCTGCTGAAGTAGTTTTTGTTGTCGTTTTTAGGTACATGAGAAGAAAGGACTGAAGTCCATATGAATCCATGAGATCGCTGTAGGAATGAATTCACTCAAACGTTTTATGCTTTTACAACAGCAACAAAATTGTATTATGTTTGTTTATGCTTTTAAATCACTGAAAATCAGAATCCATCTGAAAAGTGAAAGTGAACCTACCAACTGAAGAATGGGGAAATTAAGGTAAAAACAAACAGGACAGCTTGATAGCAAGTGCATGATAAACAGACATTTTACTAAAAAGGAGACTTTTCAGATATTTCCATGACATGTTGTTGCCACTTGAAATGTGGTGCCTTCTGGTGCTGTCTCAGAATATCTGGCAGAACATGTTGTATGTAATCAGATGCTATTTTTTCAATGTATAACTTTTTTAAATTCTGTCTTCTCCGATAAGCATAGTGCAAGACGAATGTTCTACTTGCTAAATAATCTCCTTCAGAAAAAATGAACGAGACTATCCCCAGGATTCTCCAGCAACCTCCAACTCCAGTTTTTAAAAGTTCACAGTAATAATATAGCAAAATGTTTAAAATGCCTTGGCTCACTATCAAATCTATTAAGGGAAAAGATATTCAAAAAGCACACATAGTAGTAATCACAGAAAATAATAATGGAATAAGTTATAACACTTGATCATTAAACCTATTGTTAAATCTAGATCTATCTTCTTACTAGTAATGTAGAATAAACAGCCACATCGGGGAGTTTTACACTGTGAAAGTGCAAGCATTCACTACTCACTGACTTCACCAGAGTTAATCCTGTGCTTAAAGTCCACTTTTTTTTTGCTACCTTGTTGAGTTGGGATGCTACTCAATAATATTTCAGCAAACTCTTACCCGGCTAAGTAGTTTCTTGGTTCCCCAGGTAGAATGTACATGTGGACATTTTCCAAAAGCATTTGCAATGTGAGGGCCTGATTTTAATCTGCAATGTTTTAAAAAACAAAGGATGAAAAGGAAACTGGTGAAAATGGAAATCAGCAGAGACAATTCTAAATAACACATTCAGTGGTGGTGCGAAGGTTTGTAAGACATCTCGCCTGAGGTCAGCACATCTTCGGTGGCTGCGGCAGAGCTCACACAGGAAGCTAGCAGCTTTTTCTCACGTTACCACATTGGCGAGGAGCCGTGCACAGAAGCACAGTGAATGACCTGCAGTTTGGCTGGGTTCTGGCATCAAGCTCAATGCGTTAGATTTGCACTTCTGCACAACAGCTTATAAGACGCAAGTAAATATTTGCGCACTTGGCTCCAAGCAAATGAAAACATTGAAGTTCTCGCTTGAGAACTGCCTTTTAACAAGGAACACAGTGAAACAGGAGTTGATTAGGAGATTAGATTCAACTGTGCCAAGGTCTCTACAACTGCAGCATGTACTGTACCATTGTGGACAAGATGCAGCCTGGCTCCCTGCACGGAACATCCACACATGCCGTTTGAAGCTCTGCTTTCCTGATTGCAGGCGAGAAGGAAGTTGCAAGTTGTCTCTCCGCCTGTTGTATCACAGCCATCCTCTCCCACACAAGGCCTCCTATCCCCCTCGGTTTCCTAGAAGAACGGTTTAGGTTTGTCTGCCTTACCCACTGACTCCCCAGGGATCTCGATCCACACATCTTCCAGGCAACAATGGTTACTCAGACTGCATGTGCCCTGGACAGCCCTCTATGTCTTTTTTTAACTTTTTGAGCATTCTGGCATGTGGCTGTGACTGCTGCCTCCACAGCTCTCAGGAAACATCACAGGCTGAGGACTACATGTTTTGCTGGAGAAAAATGCAGATGACAAGTGGCTGTGCCATGCAGATCAGGAAAAGAGAGAAAGCAAAGAGAGATTTGCTTGCTGCCAGCTTCTTGGGAGACAGTGGAGGGAGCAGGAGAGGAAAGATGTAAGGAGGCTGTATAAGCAGCTCCTGTGGATGGGGGCAGGGGAACTTGTAAGGGCTAGAAAGGCAAGGAATAGACAAGTTACTTAGATCCTGCAGGACAAAAAGGCTCTCTTTCACCAAGGAAACCTTCTCTCTCCCTGTCCACAGGGACACAGGACCTTCTTTCCTGTCCTCTCCCTTTTTTATCCTGTGAGAAGTTGGCCATTTACCCCAGGCTTCTGGCCAAAACACACTCTTCATGGAATGGCCATGCCTTCTGAACCTCATGAAAGGCCACATGAACTTCAGATGTTGTACCTCCCCTCTTGTGGAGAGGAGATTCCCCAAGAGTCGCTATGTGGTCTGAAGCCTGGTGCCATTTTCTGTCCTTATGGCTTAACACGGGCACCTAAAGAGGTCTCTAAAAAGAGGGACACACAGCAGACATTACTCCTCCATACTTCACTAACTGGCTTACCAGGCACTTCTTGGGATCCTAACTCAGGGACTCCAGAGGGAGCCAGAGATTCCTCTGGCAGAAGATGCCACTCTTTCCCTCTGTCAATTGCCCCCCAAAAGAAAGTCATAGAAAAGCAGCCCACTTACTTAGGCTGGAGCAAGAAGTACTGGCCCAGGAGACAGCTGATGCAGGCTGGGAGATTCTGTGGGGTCTAGAAATGGGACCCAAAGGACACCTTCTCCTCGCAACTCTCCTACAAGCTTTCCTTGGTTGGAGAGCTATGATAGCTATTCATGTTAGTACTGGCATTAAGCTTTTTACACTTTGGCTCAAAGCGATAATGAGGAGATTTTGGCTTCCAAGTGCTTTCATCAAGCCAGGCCTCCACATTTCCTGAAAATGCAGTTTGTTGAAAGCAAGATTTCACACCATGTTTGACCAAACTTCTTTATAATTCCTGCCCTCAGAAAAGTAAAGTAATTTCTCATTCTCTGTTGTAGGAAGTCATAAAAACAAACCTATCATTTATTCATGCCCTACAGGCTTTTTTCTTTTGGTACTTGCCTTATTATTAGAGAACCTGTCTAGATAATTGGGCAATGAAGTATTCATGTTTTCCAGGGCAGGGGGTGAGGAACAGACATTTTTGTTCCAGAAAGAAACAGAACAATATCTAAGGAAGACTTTTTATTATTATTTTTATTTTTTTTTTACTTTGTTGACCTTTTACTGCGGTCTGCATCTGAGCAGGGATGTATCCTCTCCACTTCTTTCTTTCATGTCAGTCAGGATTTAATAACATGAGAGGCTTAGTGCACAGACCATCATTTCTCACCATTTGGGAATGAAACAGACATGGTTATAGCAGTTACATCCACAAGCTGCGTGATCGTGTTATTCTCGTATTTCAACATATAAAAAAGGTGCCCTAAGGATAACAAGCAGTTCTAAATAACATACACATAACATAGGTGCTCCTGCTGCATATTTTTGACACCCCTGAACAGTCAGAATGAAGATTTATGACTCTCATGCCAACTGATAACATCAAGACAGGCTGCAGTGACTACCCAGAGCCGTCCTGAAAACAGACTGGTCTCTGAGCAAACACAGCAGTTCAGGTGGGAACACCTAGCTACATACAACTTGGAAGGGCAGTTTACATTGCAGCGCATTTAGAAACAGGCATTATTTTGCAGCAGCCACAGCTAGAGTCAGCACTTGTCTCTGACTTGGTTCTGTGATAAAGGGTCATGCTCTTGTTAGGGGTATGGACAAGAACTACCCACAGCAGCTCATAGCTATGCAAAGAGGTAATCTCTGTTGAGGGGGAACAACATCAAGTCATTAATCTTGCATTCCATTTCGGATCTCTCCCACACGAATAGAGGAAGGTGTGTCATGACTCGCTTCGTTGCCAAAATAGCACAATGTTGTACTTCTTAGTTTGTTTCAACAGATCATTTATTTTTTCTCTAAGAATGAACTTGATTTGAGCCCTCAGCCTTGAAATACCACAGTGAGCTTCATTAAGTGCAGTTTACCTTCAGTGAACGACTAACAAGCCCCCAGTGCTTTGGGAAGTGCAGCAGACTGTACGCTCTCCATGCAGCTAAGCTAACAGGTCACATCGCCAGCAACAGCCATGCCTTCCCTCTTCCTTCAGCTCATGTTAAATGCAAGACAGCAATGGTCTGTGGCAAGTGGTAGGGAGAGAAGATTGACAGCAAGACCCCTGAGAGAACTGGACTTTGTGGGAGGAAGCCCAGGGGAAACAGGGTGACCCCACTGCTGGTGATTTGAATCTGATTTCTACCTTGTTCATCGAGAGTCTTCAGAGGCTGCACCCAGAGCCTTGTGCTCTGCCACATGCCTTATTCACACATATACTTTACTCGTTCCTTCATTCAATATTATTTTTTCTTAGAAATGTCAGAACTGGTTTCAACTCTGGACTAATATTTCAGGGTTGTACGAAGAATTTTAAAACAGGTTCATTAAGGCTTTGTAAAATCTTAATGCATTCAGCATGCACTTGTCTTTTATACGTCAGTCCGGCTTTCTCAACAGAAAAAAATGAAGACAAGGAATCCCTACTTAGACAAATACCTGCTTAAAAGCACTAGATACACAACCAAGTCATTGAAAGTTTTTGTTTGTTTAGGGAAATACACAAGTGCATGCATGGCTACTAACAAGCCGTTGAGTTCTCCACGATACAGTCACCATATTAAAAGAAAAATACATGATAATACAAAGTTGGTTGCAGAAGTCAGAGTAATTGGTTAAATTTTCCATGATTTTTCCCTACTGAATGATAAATATATATTTATATCTCTTACTGATACACTCCATTGAGATTAAGATGAGCTGGATTTCTTTTCAATATTGGGTTCCTGAGCAATGGCAAGCATAGCTAACACAGAAGTTGGAAATCACCACAAGGTAAGCAAAGTACTCAGCAAATCACCCCCAGAGTGCCATTTTAACAGTCCCTTGTTAAAGGAATTAATGCAACACTGATTGCAATTGGTGAGGATGTTACTGCAGAGTTAATACAAAATCTGAACTATAAATTATGACAGAAAAAGGGCTCCTGCAGTCCCTATGAAAGGCACATGAAGAAAAAGGACATACAACTACTTTTTTAATGACGTAGTGTTTATCTGAAAGCCATCTGGAAGCTCACCACAAAGTGCATTACTACTTCTTGGTAACTGATAACCTGATAAACAGAGGCAATTCCCTTCCACCTTTACACCGATACAGCCTTCCCTCATGCTGCAATAGGGTAGGCTGCAGAACACAAGCAAAAGATTTGCCCAGGGTCACAAACACAGTGTCACTCACGTTACCCTAGTCTTCAGAATGGAACCTGCGCTGTTGGAGAGTCCCCAGGACCTCCCTTTGACATTGCCATAGAGGTTGGATGAACGTTTGGAAATGATACACATGCTTCACTGTTGCAATGAGATGTTTGGATTTATCCAGTCGTTATTTCCAAAATTATTCACTACTAACAATAGTGATAAATATAAGTATCCAAGACAGGAGGTACTCTATAATCCAGCATCCAATATCTATATTTATTAAACATTTTAAAAGGACAAGCCTAGGAGAACTAAAGCACAAGGACTGGGATTCAATACATACATCCTTCTAGGGCAAAGTCTCCTAAGTCTTTCAATTCCAGACAGCACCTGCCCAGAAGTTACTGTTTGCACTAGTTACTAGTGATCTTGGACTTCGCCCTTCCTCAAATACCATGTATAAAAATCAACAATACAAATAATAACCCCCCGGCAGCAGCTGAAACAAATCAGTAGAATGAGAAAAACAAAGAATAAACCCCCACACATATGACGACACTGGACAAACACTAGAGCGGAGCTGCGGTCCAGTTGGCAATAGCCCTTCACCTCCACTTGAAATCCTGGAAGAGTCAGACATGACTTAAACGAGATACGTTAGGGAGAAAGAATGGATCCACTTGCACAGTATTTGCAGTGACAGTAATTTATTCAGTAACAAGAAGCTCTTGCCTGCCCTGTCTCAAATTTCTAGTAAACAGATTCTGTATTTCTCTCTCTCCACCTACTTCTTATTCCTGTCTTCCTTGCCACTCATTAATCTCTCTGCAGTCAAGAGTCTCAGCATCTGATGCATCACTTCACTAGCACTCATTTCTTCAATTAAACTCTCACCAAAGACATCCCTCACTGGAGAAGCTTGACCACCACTCAGTAAGGTTATTGCTGGCTTCACTCCTTGGCCTCCCAAGATCCACACAGCTCTTCCTTACTTTGCCCTTCTCCCTGTCATTCCTTAAGGCTTTCCTAAGCATCTCTTGCTGAACCTTCATGCCTTCAACATCATCTCCTGCCTCCAGCTATACCTTGCTAAAAATTAGACTTTGTTAAAGCACTTTGGAAGCAGAATTACAGTTAACAGAAGTTTTTTGCTTTGTTTTTTAAAAAAGATCATGAATGTCTAAGATCAGAGACCATATATCAATGTAATGCAGTGTCCTCAAGCTATATTTGATGCATCTGTAAATCCAGAAATAGCAATAACAGTGAGGACAGGGTAATTGCTGAGCACTTCCAAGAGCAGTAGTACATATGCCATGGATCAAATATTCCTATGTATAATCATTCTTATCATATATATATATAGATATATACACACATACTGTGAATAAAGTGAAAGCATCAGAGCAAAAGAAATAGAAGTGTCTAAAGAAGACAAGAAAGACTAAATGATATGTCCATTTCAATATTAATCCATTTCACAGTTTTCCTAATTTCACTAAAAGACATCATTACAATCAAGTAGCATTACTCTGGAAGCTGGTTAGTTTAAAATACATATATCATCAGCTCTTGCTATAAACATTTTTCATTTCCACATCCAGTTACTTTGCCTTTGGGATGAAAGCACATTTTCTCCCCCTCATCTGCTCTTCCTGGAGAGATTTTACAGTACTTCCTCATGATGCCTCCCACAGTTCCAGTGAAGAACTTGGTGTAGTCTGGGGCTATGGATAGAGCATGACAAATTTCATAGGAAAAGATGATTAATCTGCTTCTTGAAAGTTAACTTTCAGGTTATCTGCCAGATTACAGTTTTAATTTAGGTAGTGCCAAGGAATATCAGACAAATTAGGAAACTATTTCTGACCAAAACAGAGAGATAAATAACACAATTTTTGCCACTTCTAGTAAGAAAAAAAAAAAGAAAAAAAAAAGATTGCCAAATCCTAAGCCCAGCTCAGCTAGCTACAGCGCAGCAGCAGGTTCTGACACAGTGGAGACACCAAACAGCAAAGGGTGACCCGGGTAGGTGAGAAAACAGGCAACAGAAAAGGGAATGAGATCTAACAGGAAAAAAAGAACTTTAAGGACATGGCTCCTTATTTGCCCACACACTGCCTTCTAAAGCTGTGCTAATGGTCCCTGTAACAGTTTGCCATGAGGTCTTTTCATTATTACAGTTTGTTTTCATTCACGGGGAGTCACTCGAGTTAGCTACTGGAAAGCAATATCAAAGTTATGAAAAGATGCATGATAGAGTCCCAATTTTAAATAGACCTGGAAGCGAGCCTTGCCCTTACCTCTTCACTGGAGGAGAAAGGTGGAAACCTGTACACAGCTGATAAATACTCACCTGATACAGTAAGATCTGCACTAAATAAACTCTCAAGTTAATCACATCTTTAAAGTTCACCGGGATTTTCTGCTTTTCTATTGAAGGGTCTGCTATCTAACTTCCGCAGTTCATTCAGTATGAGGTCCTACAAATCTACAGACATTATATAATCTTCTCTAATTATTATCAACCATTACTTTTTTACAATTCATCGCATTTTTCATATTCTAGGAGATTGCTTGTCCTCATTTTAATCAGGTAACTCATTCCGTGAGTCAGAATCCCTATAAATGTCAAGTCAATACTTTATTCTGTTAAGGTTGAAATTGAAAACCTTACCTCAGAAACCAAACTACATTTTGCAGTCTAGGTTATAAGTCAAAGTCAGGCAACATGAGGAAAAGCTCAGAACTGGAAGAAATTCCTGGAACATTTTGTGAGTGAGTGACAATAAACTGCCTGTCCCACTGCATCCTGCCTCAGGTAGGTCTCAGCCTCCCTAAACCAGAGTGTACTGCCAAAGGCTTACCATTTCCAGTAAAGATTATTCTATTTTAGTAGGGATTTAAATGATATTCTGCATCTATTATTAGCCTACTCAGTGCTGAAAGGCTTAATGAATTGCTTGAGATGTCTAGAATCATATATTATCAATCATTTATTGGAAAGGTACCAGGCAGATTACCAAATGATTCTATCTTCTTCCTTTTTTGTTTTTAATTAATAAAAAATATGATATTGCTTTTAACTCCAGGAGGCTTTAGTAACCATTAAACGCAGAACATGAGCCATAGAGACATTAAAGGGAAACTTGTAAAGCTATTTCAGACAACAGTTGGTTCTGAATCTACAAAGGCTTTCTAATTTCAAAGCTTCAAGAGGACACCATTTTTGTGATTTGGCATGAAAAGAAGAGTGGAAACAGTCTCTGTTTAGATGTTTGCTGGGAACTCTTTCTCACAGCATGGTGACTTTTCTTTCTTGGTGTAGATATAAAATTGAATTTACGGCTAAATTAGCTGCATAATATCAGTAAATGAGACTGCACCGCTCTATATATAGTCTTCTTGGAAATGTGAGATTCATCTGCCCTTTCCAAGACAGACATCACTGAACAGGCTAAGAACTCCAAGCCAAACATTTTCCAGATTTATTTTTTTTTAGGTTCATAGTATTTATTTTCCTTACTTTATATACAGTCAGGTGGAAGCAGCAAAAACACATTTTTCTGAACTGCTGGGTACCCTACCTTTTCTCTGAAAGATGTGTCTAAACAAACAAGGTAGGCAGCAACCCTGGAAGGGGCCCATTAAGCCTCTGAGAAGCAAGGAATGTTTTGACTTCTCACTACATCCTAGGACTGCTTCACAGGCACTAGTAAGGAAAATGCAAATAAAAGCTTAAAAAACAAAAATAAACAAAAACAACACTGACTGGAAAACATAATTTCCCACTTGAACAGATACTGAAGCAGAACAAGTGCAACCTTTAGAAGCATCACCAGCCAGAGCTGGTCATTCACCTCCCTGGAAAGTGTCCCCTCTTCTGGTGACAGCTGGGGCCCATAACTACTAGCTCAGGCCATCAGAATCTGGGGAAAGATTGCAGTTTCTAAAAATTGCTTGTTTTAAACCAAAAGCTAACGTGTTAAGATAGATACATAAAAACTTTAAAAACAAATAAACAAAAAACCCAAACATTTCTAGGCTTTCTCTGACACAGCTTTTTAGCTTTTAGCATGAACAACAATAACTGAATTCCCAAGCAGGCTTGAGGCATGACTCGAATGACTTTGGCAAGATCTCCCATCCTGAGCAACGGAGGGTGAATTTTTACTCCCTCAAACATTAAAAAAATGCTATTGACTAAAAGCAAAACCAACCCCTCCCTCATTTTTTACACATCACTAACTCAGAGAAATAGGGTGGGGTTAAAGCAAGGGAAGAGAGATGAGATGTGGAGCTGCAACAGAAAGGGGACAACAATTGTTATTCTGTTATCACCCACACTGACAAACACATCCCAGTTGCCCACTGCTCTGCTTTAGAATCCACTTCCCTGGGTCGCTGCATAGAGCAGCTCCAGCTCAGACCGACATGGGCTAGGGAGGCTGCCAGCCCTCCTCTGCACCTGTGTCATTAGGCTGTTCTGGGGGGCTGGGAGAGGGCAGAGGCTGTTTGAAACGATAGCTGCCTCTCCTGAGCAGCAAGATGAAGAATTTTGTTCCCCTAAGTAGGGCACTAAGATGATTTATAAGACCTGTTCAGCAAAATCAGAAAGGGTCCTCACCTTTCTCCTCTGTCTTGCTGTCCAGGAAATCAAATACAAATTAACCCTAGTCCACAGCTTCCAATTTACACTGGTTTCTTTGGTGAGACCATCAGACTTCAGAGTTCTTGCAAACCTGCATTGCCGTCCTGCCTGTCAGGTGTACTCCTCACTAAAACAATGCCATTTAAGCACTGACATTTGTCTAAAGTGGCTGCAAGGAATCAGCGAATTCTTTTCTGAGGACGGGTAGTTGGAACGCTAATCTCTAAAATACAGCACAGACATGAGTGCCATGCAGCACCAAGCAGAAATGTAAGTCTAGCTAGAAACCCGAGCGTGCAGGAGGTGCCTGCCCCAGGGAGGGCGGCACGTCCGTGGGCACTCGTGCACGTACATGATGCAGAAGACAGGCAGAGGGGGAAGGAAGCTCACCCTGAACCAGCGTGGTAGCACCAGCACGAAAAACCTGCTGTGAGGGAGGGTTGACTGTAGGAGCATGGGGTGACAGCCTCTGCTCCGGCAGTTCTGTGCTCCGGGAAAGACGACTGTTTTTTCAAAGAAACCAGGTGTGCTCCCAGCAGCACCTCTTGCTTTCATCTTTTCACCAGTTTCTCCTAAGTGAAAAAACTAACAAGGTGCCTTATTTATTTATTTATTTTTTGCTAGACATGCACAAATAAGTATCAATATTACCAATGCTTGTTAATGTAGCAGAAAAAGAACAGGACAAACCAGAAAAGATACATGCACTGTGTTTACCACGCAGGTGGCACAAATCCTAAAATCCTGCTATTTAGAAACTTTTTCTTCTTTAATTATCTGCTGTGCTGTGACTTTTATTCTGCCTTTGCTGTGTCAACTCACACATGAGCAGTCAAAAAGAAACAACATGGACTTTCTGAATCTGTGAACACCGAAAGCTTTCCATGAACACAAAGGAACGAAGAACGAAGGATCCACACAGCAATCCAGAGCTGCCGAGAAAAAGAACCACTCTGCTTCCTTTTTTCTCCTGGCAGAATAAATACTAGGCTTACATCCTGCAATGAGCAACCACCACAGGGTGTGCTGGGTGACCCAACAGACCTTTTGCATCTCTAACATCTGATTCAGTGCAAAGAATCCAGACCTGTGACTCACGACACCAAGCTGAACAAGCAGTGACGTGGCTGGAGCCAAAAGATCTCCAAATATTTCCACTGTGCCCAATGCCATATCATAAGCATACCACGCAGAGAAAGAAGAGGATGTGTTCAAGACAGGAACACAAACCAGGAGACTGCATGCCAGCCTGATCTCTGGGCTCAAGACTGCGTGGGCAGGGAATGGAAAGGAATTGCAAACTCGGTAACTTGCAGATAGGTGGAGGATCTGATTCACATCATAGTCATTTGTAATACCTTGCGGCTGTGAGACCAAACACTTTCATCTCCCCGAATCTCCTAAGCTGAGCAGTGTTAGCTGGATCAATATTTGCAGTGGAAGGTCTCCAAGCGGCAGCACGCAGGCAGGAAGCGCTTCTGATGGGAGCCGGCTCCTGCCCCAGCGCAGCGCAGAGCCAGGACCTCAGGGCGAGGTTGGGACGGCGCCCCCGCGGCGCTGGTTCTTGCAGCGGGCTGTAAGGGATGGCATGCGGACAGCACAAGCACCCAGCCACTTTCTCCCTGCAGAGGGTTTCCTGGTACCCCAAACAAGGCCCAGCCAACGCAATTGCATCCTAGCCCCTTGCAGAAGCTGGAGGGAGGATGGATGCTCCCCGCTAGCAAAGCTTATGAGTTTTCTTTTGATGATTGTCTCAGGCACCCCAGTACCACCGTGACCCATGGTTCTAGTTAATACTATAGATTCGACAGGCTAAAGCTGTTAAACTTGGTCTGAAATCTCAGATCATTTTCAATAAAAATTAAGGATATGTTTAAGGAGTGCGTTGGTTTTCTTGAGCTATAATCTCCAGTTTAACATAACCCATTAATAGATAATGCTAAGTTTGAAATAAGGATATTTGCATATGCTTCAGCCCATTTTGTCTATTTTTGGAATGGCCAAAGAATTCAAGACTGAAAAATAAACACAAACGAAGTACAGTTGTCTCCTTGTCACTGAAACAAATACTAAGTCATATATTATCATTGTCATAGAAAAGACTTCATCAGGACAAAGAGACTGAATGCCACTGCCTGCAGCAAAGATACCATTAATGAAATAAATCACATCATTCACAACTACAAGTGCTTCAATTTAAATGCAAAAAAATAGGGAGAATAGGACTGTGTGTACTTGGATGAAACAGTACAATCTGTATCAGTGTACTGCACATGTCAACACTGCTCATACAATGAATAAAGAGGAAATGTAACACAGTCAAATAATTTTATTAATCTTCTGCACAGTGAACGTCTACTAAACTCACATAGCCAAAGGTCCATGTGCTACATATTCTATCAAATTTCTCCCCATAAATAAATAAGATTCCACAGGAAAAAATAAGAATGAAAGCTCATCTATTGGTATCTCCTAAGGCTACTGGGCAGATGTTTTAATAAAATTTAAGATGACTCGAGGCTACATAGGAGCGTGCTGATGTTTTTCAGCATAGCAAACTGATATGTCCAGCTAATACCAATTTTAGCCAAATTTGCCAGACAACTGGAGGTGAAAAGTGTATTTTTTCCCCTCACATGCAAATCAGTAGCATGGGGGATAGAAACCTAGGCATGTAGCCACAGAGAGGAGAAACAGATAGAACCCAGTATGCTTTCCATCTCGGAAGGAGCAGCCAGCTGACTAACAAGCATATTGACACTGACCTGCCAATCAGCACATTTATAACTATAGATCAGCCCAAATGCTGCTGCTTGCCCAGAGAAATACAGGAGGGGAACTAAGTCATCCTGGAAAAGCAGAAGGAAAAGCAGTATGGATGAGCAGGTGATGGGGATACAGAACACAAACATGTAAGAAAGCTACCTCAGCTCTGCTGTGAACACAAAACTTGCTTTTCTCAAAGATTTATGATTATGTTCTTCAACTGAGACACTAACAGATGAAATCCTTCATCCTTCTAAGAGAATTTAGTCACAATATTGAGTGAAGTGTAGTTTTAAATGAGACTTAGGTTCTAGCATAGAGTGTACTTGGTGCAAGGGGACTTCTTGCTGCCAGCCATCCCACAGACCCTCAGAGGAGGAAGATAAGATGTGACTGAAGAAGGGCTGATTTGAAATGCACCATATAGCTTTCCTCTAACCCAAACAATTTCATTTATATATATATATATATGATATATATATATATATATATATGTATATCAACAAATAATTTTTAAATACCAAAGTCCCAGACATCTCACAGGCACCTTCAGAAACAGACAGTGGATATTAAAAAAAATGTCCAGAAGATCTGGTGAGAAAGTCGGGTCAAAAAAGTGAAACGATGAATTTGCTTGAAGAGAAAGCTCTAGTCTTGAAGATCTAAGCAAAAGCTAAATGCATGGCATGCTCAGGAAAAGATGCCATCAATGAATTTTCTTACCTAGGAAGGCCCCTAAATTTTTCTAGATAAACCCGATCAGGAGACAGAACAGGGCAAAAATAGCCAACCCTTACTACCTTGCAGGAATATAGGGAAAGAGAGAGCCACTCAAGTATCTCAGTGTGGTCCTTCAAAGGACCAGTCTGCAAAGCCAGTCCCAGCCTATCCACAGACCCTTCCAAAGCAGCTAAGTGCCACCGACACAGTACAGTAAGAGCCAGAAGCACTCCAGAGAACTACAGGCACACACATGTCCTGCACCAGTCAGCAGCAGGAGGGGCACACAGGATGCAGCTTCTTGCACATGTGCGCAATTCACACCAACAGAGCAGCTCTGCTTTTTACCTGATCTCCTTGTGCTAGCAGACATCCTCTGCAAGCACACTAAGACCCCCAGTCCTTGAGCAGAGCAGAAGCGATCTGCCACCCCCCGTGCCCTCTCCAAGGCAGGATAAACATTTTGGCTGTGTTGGCTCCAGATGACCTAGAAAATAAGTGATAACAAAAACTTGTTTTAAAATCAGTAACGCAAAGAGCTATGATTAAATGAATGTATATGGACAACAGATCTGCTGCAAAAGGACCGTACGCAAAGTGCATAAGGAACACTATTTCAAATAGCCATTCTTTACAGCAGCATGCTATCCCTTTTATAGCACAGAAGAAATATACAGCTGTATTCAGGATATCCAAGCAGAAAGCCCAGAAGAACTAAAGAGTTTTTATGTCAACAGAAAGGTATACTTTCTTCTCCTCTCCTTTCCTCTCCTTTACACAAACACATTATGCAGTCCCAAAAAAAAAAAAAAAAAAAAAAGGAAATGAAAGGAAAATGGATCAGTTGAAGCCTCCAGGAAAGATAACCTTCAAAGGAAATTTAGCGGAAAATTGAAGAAAATAGAAGCTGAGATTTCTCTTGTACCTCATGGCTACAGAAACAGATAAGTAGGAGAAAAGGCTGCAAGCAGCATTGCTCCTTTCTGTGACAAGAGAGGAAGCCCCAGATATATGCAATTAATTCCAAAGGGAGAAAGATAATGAGAAATTAGAAATACCCATGAATAGTTTTGAAGTCTACTGCTTCTGGACACACATCATTGACAAGAACATGCAAATTCAACAGAGAGAGGGAATCAAATGATGCATGTGTGACATTTTGAACTCACTGGGACAACCAAGAAAACTTTAAAAAGTGACCAAAACCATTCAACTTTCAGAAACTTTTCCCATTTATTACAGATATATCTGTGAATAAGTAGAAAACCACTTCATAAACAACCCAATACATATGAGATGGACCAAAAATTAGCACTTCCTTCCAACAACTTGTTGCTGCCTGCACAGGAGATGGAGAATCTGGAAAAGGAAAACATCACAGGAAAATCTGAGACAAAGATTGATGTCTCAATTTGTAATTAACAGCAATTCCAAGAGTGAGGTTACTGCTTTGTTTCGGGTATTTATTATTACTTTTTAAAAGTAGAATACAAGCTGATCACTGAGCTAGCAGAGGGGTTGGGGCAAGAATTGCAGTGTTCCCTTCACTATACTGTCTTGATTTGGCATCAGGGAGAAAGATCAGCATTTTCTTCACAGTTTCTGGGCTTAATTAATTTGCCTGTTATGGCGGTGTGTCCCCGAAGTGGGGAAAAGTCAGCTGGAGGGTGAAGGCACAGAAAGAAACATGAGATTGCCTTCTTTAAATCCAGGTGTACTGGTTCGTGCAGGGGCTGCAGGCTGGGCGAATATCCTGCGCCCTCCCCCTTCCTGAGACCAGACCGTCCCACCTCTGGGGACCCCTGGGTACTGGCAGAATTAAAGTTGATCCCAACAGCAGGAATCTTAACAAAGGGTAGCCATGGAAACAAGGCACTCCTACAAAAAAAAAAAAAAAAAAAAAGACGACACTTTTCTGCAATATTCTGCAATATCAAGGGACTTGCTGGTTACACCTCATTTTCTCTCTCACACATTTCTACTGTAAACAAGAAAAAAATGAAAAATGAAGCACTCGCAGTTTTAAGATGACATTTATGAATGACCTCATTCCTTCAAAATAGTCTTATCACAGACGAGGCACCCATCTGGAGAAGTAGTGGACACACTTCCAGTTTTACAGCTTCCTTCCATGGGTGTCGGCCTGCGCTCAAGTCTTGGCCGTAGTCTCCCAAAAGAAATAAATCTTTAAACAATAAGCTGTAGATTAAAAGCCTGAGAGGCTCCCCTGTGACCCATGCAGAAATAAGAGCATTACAGAGAGGCCTGGAGACTGGTGGTGCAGAAAGTTCAGTCACCGGAGACGCGAGTTCATATTTGATGCATCGGTGGAGGTGAAGCGGGCTTGCAGCCCTCAGACACTTCAGGGATTTGCTCTTGCTGTAGCACTCACGCAGCCGCAGCTTCCTGACGATCAGAGACTAAGGACTGGAATAATGGAGGTGCCACAGCCAGAAGTAATGGAAGTTCAGCAGCAGAGCTAGGTGGAAATCTGTACTCAGTACATTTGCTTTGTCTGTTACCAAAAGCACTGCAGAGCACCTGCCATCTTTGGGTGCAAACACCAGCTCCGCTGGTGAGACTTGGGTAGTACTAAGCCTGGAGCGGGTCGCTTCTGCATCCAACCTGCAAGAGACACGTATTTCCCCCTCTCTTCACCTCTCTCAGAATCAGATAGAGTCTGTACCTGCAACTAGCCCTCCCTTTCAAAAGCCCAGGAATGCCTTTCCAGCAGATACAGGCAGCTCAAGGAGACATGCTCTCTGCCTCTTCCCTGCGCACCAGCAGCGCGATCGCATGCAGCGCAGGCCTCAGAGGAACTGGCCATCACATCCACCAGCTCCACAGGGAGCTGCCGCTGCTCAGGACCCCAGCTGCATTTGGTGAAATAAAATGAAAAACAATTTCATTTAAAATGTAATAAGATCTCAAATCCAACTGGCGATGAAAAAGAAATGCTGCCACAAGACTCTACTTCGTATGAGGCGTTAGCTAAGTAGACCAGGTCCCTTTCTATTAAAAACAAGGCAAAAAAAATAAAGCCAACAATGTGAGTGCGTAAGTGGATTTTCCCCTACAGCTGACACTGATTCTAAATTGAACTACATTGTTTTCATAATTTGCAACCTCTGGTTTCTCCATAATTACCATGTTGTGAAATGAGCAAGAACAGCTAGTATATACCCACGGGGAAGAATTACATTTAGTGATCCTATAATGATCCAGAATGAAGAAGATGCAATAAAGGAACCACAGTATTCGTTAATGAATAAGATCAGTAAGAAAGGAAGAAGTTAGAGTTAATGAGTGTATATGCAATTTAGATGTAGAAGCTGCAGGCAGAAGTAGCCAATATTTTTATTCCAGCAATGGTCTTAGCCATAAAACACTTCATTAGAGACAATCATCTTCTGAAAAAAATACCCAAATCCTCCATTTGCCGAATGCTGGACAAAAACTATTTTTAAAATACTTTGCCTTTAAAATATGATGTATGGATACATTATTAGTTATTATACATGAAACACATTCTGCTAAATACTAATCTTAACCTCATCTGATTTCAGAGTTGCTGCTTCCATCTGTTTTTCCCTTGCACCACTGAACTGTCTTTCTGCTGACCATCAAAATAAAAATAATCTCTCAGCAATACCGTGTCTGCTATTCATGGGGGCCTGTTAAGTATTTATAAAAGAATAAGCCAGCCACTAAGACAACAGACGACTACGGGGAACTACAGAATTACAGAAAGCTAGAAGAGTGCCTGGAGGTCTCCTCATCCAGACTCAAAACAGGGCTAACTTCAAAGTGAGATCAGGTTGTTCAAGACCATGTCCAGTTGAGCTTTGACCATCTCCAAAGACAGCAACTTCAGAGCCTCTTAGAGCAACCTGTTCCAGTGCTTAACAACCATCACTGTGATTTTTTTCCTCATAGTTACAGTAGGGATTTCCCTTCCTACAGGCAACCTTCCCTTGTTTCATTCTCACAATCTTTTGCTTCTCACAGAATGAGAAAATATACAACACTAGGTAAAGAGAAGACAAAAGTCATTTGAAATTCATATTATCACTCAGATAACGAAGTCATAGCTGGTGGCACAGCATATCATGGTCCAAACATATCTAGCATGTTACATGCATATCGTTCCTGCCTCCATAAAACTTATCTAATATTCAAAACAATTTTACTGTGGGAAGAGCTCATTTAGTTAAAGAGTTCTGGCTAAAGTACAGTTTCTGGGGTACCTTTTGGGAAAGGCAAGTTCCCCTTCACTGACATAGTTTGCAATAATTAACTTGCGGTTGCATATTTGCACCTGTGACTGATCTGTACGAACAAAGATTTTGATTTGTGTTCACACTTTGGCATGCAGATACAAAACCAGAGAATAAGCTTTAGCCTGCTCCAGCATCATTAAAGAATGTAAAATTCCATATGTGTGAACTCTATTCTGCCTACTTAACACTCCTACCTTTCAGGATTAAATATACACTTGCATCTAGTCAATAATTACATCTGGTATCAAAACTTGATGGTATGCTTTAGCTGCTTGATAAAACCTGAGAGAACGATGAGCATCACAGCGGCCATTTTCTTCAACAACCGCTGAGCAACCACATGAGAAACATTTCTCTGTACCCCTAAGCACTATACATCCAACAGTATTCTGAACTGTTAAAAAAAATATGATTTATTCAGAAATAATAAGTAAAAATTCTTATTTGAAAGTTTTTTTTTTTTTAATTAAAAATAATCTGGTAGTTACTAGCAGCAAACATCTGAACGATTTGTTTTCATTGTGCATTAAAAACTCCTCACTGACAAAGACAGTAATCCTTCATTTCAATAAATTTAAAGCATATTCCTTTCTTATATGCAGAGATAGCAAAAGAAGTTAATAAATATCTCATAGACTCATTTAATCTCTCAGCAATCTGCTAGATGAAGTATCACTAAGCGACTTTTTTCTCAAAATCCCATTAGTATTTGATAAACTGTTTCAGATGAATGGTAATTTTGAATGATTCACCTAAGCAAAATAACGAACCCACACTTCTGAAATGCCATTGGGGTGAGGTCAGGCAGAGAATGAGTCTGCCAGTAAAAATGACTGCATTTGTCTCCTGTCAGAGCCCTTGACTTTGAACACAAAAAGTGCTTCCATAAGACTACTGGCTTGACAGAGATGGAGAAAATTGATTGATTTTTAATCTTCAAGAAGTTTTCAAGGAATTTAGAATAATAGGAAGATCTCAGCTGGCTCTGACTGTGACACCTACAAGTTTCCTTGCCACTTCAGGACCAGCCTCTAGCAAATGACAACCTTCCTTGTCTGTCATATCAACGATCTCATGGACTAGTCCCATATCTAGCACAGAAAAAGCTTGAATCGACATTGTTCTGGCATTATTGATATTGCAGCATAGCTGTACATGAAGTTATGCTTCCTTGGATCCACACTGCACAGCTGAGATGATTATCAGGCAGTTATTCTCAAGCTTAGATCCTATTTTCACCCGTGCTTAATTTCTATATGTAAAGAACCAACACAAGACCTGTATCTCTAAATGGTCACTTAACTTCGGAAAGCCAAGTTTTAATGGAACTTGAAAGAGACAGGTATCTTTTGCCCTGCCGTAAACACTAGAACGGCTTTTGGCCACAAGGCCATAACACACAGAGCAGTCAAACAAAAATGCATTGGGTGGCCATTGGGCAATCTAGGCAGTTCAGCTGGATTTTGAAATGGTAACGTGGAGCTCATCTAAGTGACATGCACCAATTCCACATACTTTTCAGATGACCAAACTTTATATGATAATCTATAACGTTCAAGCTATACCATATTTAAGGCATGAAATGACAAGTGGTTGTAATACCTGCACCACTTACATCACCCAGGAAAACTTCTCTCACGTGATACAGACTCACTGCACAACATAACTACATTATCCATCATTGCCATTCTCATTTTCTGGGTATTAGTGTTTCAGAAAAGATGTCTCTGCAAATGAGGACTACCATTGCTTTACATGTCATTCCCTTTCCAAGCTCCCAATTAATCAAATGCAATTTCAACTTACTATAAGAGCTATTGTTCACCACAAAACATGATGTTAAAAAGCCACACCTGGAATCCAAGTAACTAATAATCAGACAAAATATTCTAGACTAGCAGAGTACATATTCTCTTGCTTTTGTAAGATTTGGGAGCTTCAGCAGCAGAACACACCGAAGGATTCCTGAACAACTCAGGGATATGTTTTTTGTTTTTTAATTATTATTTTAAACACAGGTAGATATAGGTAAGTACCACTCAAAGCTAAGTAAGTTAGCTTCCTCCAACAGCTTACTAGCATCTAATCAAGTAGGATCAAAGAAACTGTTTAAGGGGCATTTGACTGTCCTTGGAAAAAAAACTCAACTTCACCGCTATTTCCTTTTCCAGTGACTACAGAGTCCCTTCAGTCTTTCCTTGGGAAAAGTATATGTCAATCTGCAGATTCTTCTTAAAATAGCAAGACCTGGTCCTCTAGAATCCCCTAAATCAGCTTTTTTTTTTTTTTTTTTTTCAACCTGAAGCAAATGTACAGTGGTATATACAGCACTATATTCTTATTTGAGCTTGAAAGCATTCAGTTGCTCACAGCTTTTTTTTTTTTTTTTTTTTTTTTGGCTGAGAAGATTGTATTAACATCAGTAATCTCATTATTTCAACCATGCTTCAGAGTACTACCTGTGGTTACTAGGAAGTTTAATATCATAGAGGAAAACACAATTTTAACTGAAGCAAAGTTCCTTTGAATTGCTTATACCCAGGGGAAAAACAATTCATGTTCTGGAAGCTTTGCATTCTTGTGTTACTCATACATTCACACAATTCTCAACATCTGTCACCTGTAATTAAAAATAATGGTACTATCCTGTCTCTCTGTGAAAAATTTGACATGTTGGACCACTGGAGGGCATCTGGTCTTCCTTAACGTTACTCACAAACAATCATTAGCGTTTCAGTGCACAGCAGAATAGACGAGGAGGTTAAGAAGTTCCTAACCAGAGAATAAATACCTCCTTCAGGAGTTTAAGGTTGCTTTGAAACAATGGGTCTGATCAAATTTATAGCTAATAAGATCTTTGTAAATCAATGTTTCTTATTTGTAGTCAAAAAAGCTGTGGCTTCATCGTTTCCTCCCACTTGTCTAGATTTCTTTTACTACCACTGTGTTTCCTCATTCTGTGGCTTTGTGTTTGTCACCATTGTCTAAGCAAGACAACCTTTACATTTCTCAACAAAAATCTGAAAGCCTTCTGATTTACACCAGCACTCTCATCTTACACCTGGCCAATATCCTGACTGATGGAATGAAGAAATACATTTTGTTTGAATCCTGTAATCAAATATTAATTTCAACAATTACTAGGTAGAATGGATATTCATGTCTGATGCACACATGTGCTCAGCGAGTGGTATCCCAATGTAACATCATGCTATGAAAAAACAAAAAAAGCTATGAAAAAACAAAAAGCTATGAAAAACACATTTCCTATCCTAAAGCATGCGAATACTTCAGGGACTATATTGAAAGAAAAGAGCAACAATTAGAAAATACTCATAAGCTGTAGATTTGGATTGTATCCATTAGCATCAAGTTTTTAAAACACTTTCTTGAGAAACAGACCTCCTGTCAAATATATATAAAGGCACAGGCTATTATGTAAAGGAAAAGTGGCACACAGTAGGAGATGAGAACTGGTTCAGCAGACATGAGTTATGTGACAGCCACACATTCATGGGCTTCATCAATGTTAGAAACATTCTTTAAAAATGTTATAAAGGTTCAACATTTTGCTCCACAGAGAAAGTGCTAATGAAGTATTAATTCTCCTCAAAGGGATCAAGATAGCATGCCATGAACCCCCATAGAAGTGTATTTGGCCCTCTGCACCCAGGGACATGCATATGATTTAAGTTTTACTTGGAAAGGAGCTTCCAAAAACTACTGCCTAGTAGGTGACAGCAGGACCACCACACGTCCCCTCCAAAAGCAGCTTTGCCTGTATCTATCAAAGACACACCAGAAAACAGAGCTAAAAAACATGCTTTCATTATAACAAACAAGCTGTTGCACAAATCTTTTCATTAAAGGCTGCATGGGAGCAGCAGGACAAGCCTGCCAACCTCACCTCAACCTCAACCTCAAATCGATTTCCTTTCCTTGGCTCACTGAAAAGGTCATCTGAAATACATGGGGCTGTCCCTCTTGCAGAGTGGTCCTGCTGCTGCTTAACAACATTTCAGGTATCTAACTGTTTCTTAGCTTTTCAGCACGTCAAAAACTAGCCTTACTTTGCTGAGAGTTTACTGTCCTCACATCAAACTACGACAAAATATAAATCACAGGATAAAGATGCTGAAGTCTCTGTTCTTCCGACAGGTGGCTGTTATCAGCACTCCTTTGCAAAGCCTGCACAGCTGTCCAGTCCCCGCTTCTGTCCTGCTGCACTCACCCACAGCTTTCTCCGACAGCTGACTGAGCCCAGTTAGGTGCCTATTTGCTGGCCAGCAAGAAAGTCAGGACTGTCGGCTAGATTTTCATAAGAACAGCAGCTGAGATCTTACGCTCAACTTTTCACCAGCAGATCTCAAAACACTTAACAAAGGCAGCAGCATATCTCCACTTCACAGCCATGGAAACTGGGACCGTAAGGTGATTTCCCAAGTGTGTGAGAGAAAATGTGGAAATCTGTTTCATTCTCAAGACCTAATCCCATGTAGCACCCATTAAATGCTACTAAAAAAGTCAAGTATGAGCTTTTGAAAACACGGTTGCCCCAATTACAAACCCCTGTAATTTCCAGGAAAATTAGTAATGCAGAAATACGTTTGCCAACAACAACAACAAAAAGCAGAGGTTAAACAAGACCTCAGTATTTGCAGCCTCAGTATTTGTGTGCTTTAATATATGTATAACTTGGGAAGTTTGGGACTACTTTATACTTCCAGAAGTATGTATTTGTTAGGGCTTGTATCATCATGCTGTGCAATAACACACGAGGAATTAGCTGGAACAAACACAAATCCTGATTTTTCAGTTAATTAACAAACGCATTCCATAGGCTCACATGATCTGTATTTTCCATAAATAATAAGCCTAACTGATTAACTGATAAATGTCTTCATCTGCTTTTAGCATCTGCATGCTGAGAGAACAGGTTTCTCTGGCACTCCATACCTCTCTCAAAGTGACAGTGTTTCTACGGCAACGTTCACATTTATTAAGGCTGGATATAGCATCGCTGCTGAACTTGTACGCCTTGAGTGTAAGTGAGAACAGGCGTAGGAAAAAAAACACCTGTTCTTACTTATGGAGTAGGCATACAAACCCTGGAATAATTATATCCCCTGTTAAAGATGCATTAACATAGCATTACATGCTTTAAAATACAGGCATGAAAGTATAAGTATTGACAGGTCAAACACCTCAGGGTTTGAATAGCTTATTTTCTTGCATTTTTTAAAAGAAAATTTGGCATGATGTGATTAAAAAAAAAATCTAGTATAGGAATCCAAGGCAATTCCTGCTAATTTAAGTAAAAGATGAATTTGTTTTCTATGATGGCAGCATGAATATTTGTATGAAATAGGTAAACTGGAAGAGGCAAAATTTGAGTTTTGTCAATCATGTTGTTAGTCTTTACATGTCAGAAGGCTATGAGATAGAACCACTGGCACCATGGGACAGGATGGCACAGCTCAGGGAGAAGCTGTCATGCTTGGCGTGAAATGCTCTTCTGAGACAACCTCTACCATGTCTGTGCTGGATGAACCAGAAAAGCAGAATGCTCCTGCGAGACAGGGAGACGCTATGCGAGCAGGCAAGCGCCTCTGCCCATGAATGCAACCTGGTAAACTGGGGAAGAGTGGATTTATAGAAACAACAGGTTTAGGAGCCGATGAGTCCGTGGGGCACATGGTCAGATCCTTGCAGCAGGTCTGTAGCAGTCAGTGGCACGTCCTTTGCTGCATGCGCCACCAGTTATAGACTCAAGTGGCCTTTTCTTCTTCTTCACCTAACTCAAGCATGGGTGAAGGGCAAGTTGCAGGATGCTCAAGCATGAGAGCATTCCGAAGAACTGTAGTTACTATAGAAAAAGAATTAACTTTCTCCTTAGGAAAACAACACACTTCAACACCTAGCTAATGGTAAGAAACTGGTGAACACAATTGCTTTCCACACAGTGACATCAGCTGTACTAGCCAAATAAAATGGGACACTTGCCTTCCAGGCTGGTATCAGATCTGTGCGTAACACCGAATAAATCACGTGGGCTGTTCCAAATTGCAGTTTTCAGATATTAGAATACTGTAAGCAAGCAAAGATGTTGCTTAAGTCCTAATAGACCAAAGCTTGGAGCATAACTTCCATCTGGTACACAGAACCATGCACTTGGTCTTTGTGATAAGCTGTCTTACTTCGAGTCAGTCAGGCACAAGAACAGCCTGAGAAAGCATTGGATAACGTCTGGAGCAGGCAGCCATTGAATGAGATAGAAATGACACAGCTAAGTTAATGGTTGAAGTGAACACCATCGGACACCAGCTTTGATTTGATCTGTTGTGACTCTGGCACCACGTGTCCAAGCTCACTATTAACTATGAGCGAAGCTGCATTGGCTACTTCTGGCCTCCGAAAAGAATTTACTGCTAAATAGTACATGCTTCTGCATACCAACAACCCTTTCATGAGTTTCAGTAGTCATAGCTCAAAGAGGAAATTGGCTCACTAACACCATGGAATTCAATGGGTGTTGGAAAGAATGACAAATTTCATTTGAAAAAAAACAATTAAAAACAAGGACATGAATGCCTATGCAACACATCATGTTAGTTTTGGACAGTACATGAGATCTGCAGATGTCGGTAACATTAAATATTTAAATTAGAAAGGGAAAAAAAAAAGGTCAGGGGGAATCTCATTTAGAGTGAAGCTTCTGCACATTATTAAAATATTTATGTATCCTTGTGTACTAAGTGTATAGCTTAAGGACAACTCAGTGGCAGTAATTCTTTACTCTTGAGTCTGAAGATGAGTGACAGAAAAGTTATTCTAAAAGATCAGAATAAGAACTCATTACTGCATTTCAAAATTCAAATGACAATTTCTGTATAAGAAAATGGTTTCCTAACCTTTCTAAATACAGACGGTGGATAGCATTTTTAAACTTCACAAATAATTAACAAAACATTGATACTCTTACAACTCTTGTATGGTAACATCAGGGTCCTTTTGTTTTCTGTGGCCTATTTTTAATGGAAAAACGCAGATGTGACCAACCGCGGTAAAGCACTAGACCTCTGATCAGACATTACAGGGAGAACTTGAAACATCAAGCCTGAAAAACGGTGTGAGATGTAGGAACAGAGAGACCCACCAACTCTGCTGTTGTACTGGAGCCAGGATAGCTACAGACTTATTTTGCTTCCTCTAAATGAAATTCCAGTAAAAGAGCGAGCAAAACAGGGACTTGCAAGACACAGAGATTGCAGATTTTACACCTAAGTGTTTTTGCCAACATCTAAATTCATACAACTCAATTATGAAAAGTCTACAATCTATAGTTATAAGAATTATGCTGCTCTTTCAAAACAAAACACGTTTGCTAGCAATTCTCTATTCTATTCTTGGTGATTACAGATCATCCTGATGAAATATACTGTATTGATGGAAACAAAAATGAGACATGGTGTGGAACAGGTTAAAATGCCACGCTACAGACTATGCTTCTAGAAATGAAAACACACAAATATCAGAAATATCTCAAGAAATAAGATGGTTATGTGTGGCTTCAAACAAAAAAAAAATGCCTACATTAATATTACAAATATACAGGCAAAGTTGTGGTTAGAATTTTCTATATTTCATCAGTATCCCTCTCCTAATGAACTCATCATCATAACCTTCAAACAAGAGACCCTCCCTAGGCCAGCTGTATACGGCCAAATCTATCCCATTCTGTTTTAGTAAAGTAAAATCTCTAGAGAAAGTCAGCATCGAAACAGATGTACTGTATTAGTAAGCTGAGCTGTCAACATCACAGTGCACTGGTTATGCATTGCTAAGCAACCTGAAAATACACAAAAAAGAAAAACACACTGGAAGTAACTCTGAGGGTGGGCCAAAATTGCATGGCATCATTTTTATGATAAAACCTGCAGACAGACCTCCATTACTTTCCTCCTCCTTACTAACGTTTTTGTTTTGTTTTTTAAAAAACAACAACAACACTCTATCAACATTTCTTATCACTTGTGAGACAGCACCCTCTGGTGTAGCAACACATGAAAAGTTTACGAACCTTACAAAATACCTTAATTTGTGTCATGGTACAGCTGATAGGTGTCACTGTGTGGATTGCCCAAGCCGTGGATTAACTGTCCGTCTTCTCAACAGAGCTGCAGCTCTGCGCCATAAAACGCCTGATGTAGTGCAAATGCCCTTTACATGAGGGCATTCATTCTCATGCTTCTAATGGATGTTTTCAAGTGTCTCTACAGAGCCCATTTACAAATCTTCTCAAACAAGTACATTCCTCTACGACCTGGTTTTGTTTTGTATTACCTACCTTTGTGTTTTATTGGGACGACTTCTTCCTCTCCTAGATAACAGAGTTGCTGATATTGTGCCTGACACTATGTAAGCATTCCTGCTGCTTATCTGAACAGAACAGAAATTTAAATCCTTACCCAGCCCTGTTAATGAAACCTGCCCAACTTGCAGCAGGGGCAAAGGAGAAACCAGATTCCTGCTTTGCCAGCACTGTGCCATGTAATGACTTTTTAAAACTTCTAATGCAAAAGCAGCAAGTTGTCTTGCTCTGTTTATTCCTGATGGCAATTTCTTCCTGTACTTGGTATCCAAGTTTCTGAAACCCAAGCATCATGCATGCAATACATACTTACTGCTGCTCAGAGGTTACTAACCTCCTCATACGAAGTGTTGAAAAATATAGCCACAGATTTAAACTATCCTTTACTAAATTTTGCTGCAATGAAAAAGTTGTAAGTGGATCCTAAGGTAGGATGGTCTGTGTAAGGTATTTCTTTACATGTGCAGAACACAGTTCTCTAATACCTGAGAAATGTTTATATTAATACCTTTCAACAGGAATTACTTCAGTCCTTGTTCTCTGAAGAACAGCAATTTTTTAAAGTGACCAGTGGTGCATCTGTGGTTCTTGTGCTCCTGGCTTCCCTAGCCTGTAAACGGTTGTGGTAGTTGTCACAAGTACAGCTGTTGTGAGCAATGGCAACTGAGCTGACCCCACTAGTCTGCTCAGGGGCACTGAAAGACCAGTGGGTCACCTCTCTCCAATGACACAACTTAAGAATTCTGTCTTTGTACACGGACAGACACAGAAAATCTCTCAGCTGATCTCTCCTCAGGGCACAAAAGCTATTTTAAAGAGGTGTTCTGAACCAAAACCAGCCTATAATTTGAGTTACTGAGCAAAATCTGAGCCCATTCACAACAGGATATATCTAAATAGGATAAAATTGCATTCTAAAGTTTAGATAGGAAACAGGCATCTAGCTTGTTTTTTTCCAAAGTGTTCTGGTTACTGGCAAGATGCATACCACCAATAAAAACTTCTGCACAAGATCAATTCTGTAGGAGAGCTATTGAAATACATGACAGATGGAAAAGGAATCCTAAAGTCAGCTTGCACTGAACAGGTGTTTTCATGTCCTTGCATAAAGTCCTAACAGCAAAAGATATCCTAAACTAAGTTAAATTATTTGACCCTCTCAGTTGATTTATTAGTCACATGAAATATTGACGTTTACACACACAAAGATCATTTTCTATTCTCCAAATCGGACTACAGATTGTGACTGAAACAGGGCTTAGATAACAGATACTGGAAATCATTCTCCTCCTTCAAAAACATCCTTCCTTGGCTGTGGTCAGCAAATCTATCTCATTGTGCCAGCATACATGCAGCTATTACCATCTCTGTTAGTGTCCTGCTAATCACAATGCCTTTGCAGAGATGAAATCATTCACTGGAGTCCCTGGATTTTCTTCTCTCTTGGTTTGGTTTAAAATAGTTGAGAGAATAAAATCCCCCCTCTTCCCCTCCATGAAAAGCAGCATACCCATATACACAGAATTTCACAGGAGAGCAAACATAACATCTTTCTATACTTTTCTCCCATTACCCCTCCCAAAACTACAACATACTAAGCAACTAAGGTGATATTCTGATCATCTCTACTATAGCCTTGTGATTCTGGCTTAACTTCATAGCAGGCAATACAAGCACTCTGAATTCCCATTGCTGTGAGATCATGTAGAGACATAACTTCATTATCAAGGGAGACCTGCATATGCAGGGCTTCAACTCCTGCTGGTATGCAGCATATGCATTGGAACTTTCATTAAAAAGCGTAACAATGTCAGAACCCAAAAGGCATTTCAAAACATGCAAAGCTCACTGAAGTCGCTCAGCGAAACGATGTTGCACACACTTTCCAACTTACCATCTCTAACATTTACTGGAGCTGGATTCTACCTGCTGTTTGCAGGCAAAGGTTTTAAGTCACATCATAGTAATTAATATCAACAGTATCTACTACTTATATCTGAGACTTATATTACTGTGACTTATTCAGTGCTCGCAGAAGCACGAAAGGAAATAAGAGCCTTCAGAAGTAACTTTAAAGTTTTTTTTTCCTCTGCTCAGACATTAAGTCATGGCAACAGCCTCTCTTATTTATAAAGACCTTTATCATATTGCATGTAGTAAGTGTGTACCTATGTGAAAATAGTAAAATAAGCCATAGCTTCTGGAAGTCACGTATGTCAAATTCAGAATATTTAATAAAAAGACACAGGCTTTGCATCTGTTACTGAGGAACCTGTACACAAGTATATACACTGGTGTACACTAATGCAAACTTCGGTACTGGCCACTAGATTCAGAATGGCTTCCACTGCTAATGGCTCAAAAATAATAAATACTGACAGCTGACTTCTATTGACTTTGTGATTTCTATTACAAAGATAGAAATGTACTCAGAATTCAGAATTGTGCAACTGCTTCAGTGCAAAGCTTCAGACGTTGACAGGTTGTTTTTTTTTTCCACACTACGGACAAACTATATTCTTCTAGCACCTAAGCTTAAAAACAGGATAGGAATGAAAAGGAACTACGTGAACCTAACGCTTATATGAAAAGACCAAAGTGAGCTGGCAAAAAGTAATATTGGGAAGAGCAGACAATGAAATATTTATATGAATGTCACTCATTAGCTCAGGTTTAGCATTGTACTTTTAGAGCTATCCTTTAGCTGGATAAAACACAGCAGCCTGGAGTCTTTCATTTCAGATTTTACATGTGCGCTCTATCCTGTCCTTACTCAGAGTGCAAAATAGGTACTTTCATCACTGAGGCCTTAAATGGTTTGGAAATCGGCTACTCAGGATACTAATTCAGTTCTCTTCTGTCCTACTGGAGCAGGACTACAGCTGTTCAATTTCATCAGGAGGACTTTCTGCCAGCTGGAAGAGTTGTGTTGGCTCTGGGGGCTCTTCTGTAGAATTAATTGCTTACAACAATTTAACAAATTCAGATTAATGCTTAACAGATTCAGCTAAATGTATTTTCAATCTAATGTGTACATGCTTTAATCTACTGCTAATTTGCATAACACTTAGTAGCCAAATGGTGTTAACTCACTTTCATATCCTGACCTGAACTCCACTCACAATTCTTCCTTTTCCACAAATCCTCAACATAGTTCAATTCACTGGTTTTCAATGCAAGATCACTATGAGTCTCACTCCTTCCTTCCTGAGCTGAAATACGTGGCTAATGGCTGCATCCACTGAAAATACTGCTTACATTTCTACAGCTTTACTATTACAAGTTGCTGTCTTTCTTGCTTTTAACTAAAAAAAGCAAACAAACAAAACCACAACATTGAGAACGTTACGATACTTGTGATGATAATGTTCCAAAAGAGATTTAAAAACTAACAAAGTTTAAGATTCTACTGCTTGCTGGAAATAGATGAATTTTAACAATGTTCTTTTCTGATATTATAACCTTGTCTGTGCCAAGTGATTACATTACTGCACCAACCATTTAGAAGATGCAGCCTTTGATTTAGTTGTCAAGTGTATACTACTAAATACACTAGAGTATTTTAAATGCCATGATCACATTCACATAATTCAGGCCTAGTCATTACTGTAAACACTTTCAGAAAGCAAGAAGCATTTTCCTAGAGTATTAAAATAACCCTGGCCATATATTCAGTACTAATCAAATACCCAATTTTTAATTTACACACAAAACACTATAGGTATAATTTGTTTATTGTACTGTGAGCATCAGTATATATTAGAGACAAAGAAAATATGATGTCCAGGACAAAGAAAAAAAATTTAAAGTTTTGCTCAGTATCAATCATGGAGAACCTATAAATTATCTGCTGGAATGCTTTCAGCTCAAAAGCTTGGCTTCTACAATTACAGAACACTGAAGAATATACGATGTTCTGGATCCCAAAAGCCACATACCTAAAGTTAAATTGTGAAAGACCTGAAAAGACATTATGCAAAATTTATAAACTTGTTTTCTTCTGAGACAGATTGATCTTATCTCCAAGACTCAGAGCCATTCCCTGTAAGGAAAAAGAAAGAAATTTATGACACTGATAATTTAAAAAAAAAAAATCACTTTATCTATATTAAAGTGAAGTTCCATATACAGAAACCTATGAAGCTAGTGGCATGAGAAACAAAGTATTTCTAACTGTCCACTTTTTTACATAAATTCTAGTGCACACTTTCTTACCACTACGTAAAGGCCAGACCTACATATATTATTGAGGCAATGAAACTTTAATGAGCTAGAAGCTACTAAGCTTGCCTTCGATATAAGATGCAGAAAAATAAAGAATTTTAAACCTTTTGACCTTCTACCAATTGGAAGTACACTCCCACTGGAGAAATTACACCTGTTAGTCCAATTACTCAAATTCAGCGTTTGGAAGTCTCAGTGCTGATAGTAGCATTCAATACATCAAGGCTACAGAAAATAATTTCACCACAGAACCATACTGCACAGAAACTGAAGAAGGGTCAAAAGAAATTACCAAAGTAAATCCACCTAATCAACAGCAAAATGATCTCAAGATGAGATCAAGCTGGCATATGTAACTGAGTGCAGTCTTATGTAAAAACGTCACTGTAAGCATATCAAAAACATTAAACTACTCCAAAAACTTTACAATGACATCACAAACTAAAAGGTTTCTTTGTGAAAACTGAGACTGCCCTTTATTGTATGCTGTGTAAAATAACTTTCATTAGTAAAGTAGCTGTTTCATTATTAAAGTTCTAAATCTTGTACTTTTTAGTCAGAAGGCAGAAGTTCTAAAATTCAAAGCAGACTTATAGATGTACCTTTAAAAAGCAATTCTACTAAAGACTGTTTTTTTTTGTTTGTTTGTTTTTTTAAAAAAAGAACCAGTGAATAGCAATTACATGCATAAAATTTCCTTTGAATGAGAAACCGAAATGTCTAGTTCAGTAGGAAAAGATTGTGAAAGCTCAGGGAGCAATTGATCATTATTTAAATGCAAATGAAATACAACATCCTATTTGCAGTGCTATGGGTAAAGATTAAGAAATCTTGGTCCAAAGACCTATTTTATGGTAATGCACTCGGAGAGAAGATGTTTTACGTTATAAATACACCTAATTAGAAAGACATTTTTCCCCCTCACAAAATGTGTAAAATAGTTTAAAAACTAAAGTTCATGTATTCATCTAATCCAAACCTTTTCCCAGTTACCTAAGTACTAGAAATTGACCAACAGCCCCAGAAGTTGCAAGGTTTTAAGAGCGTTCAGCACATTTTCTCAAAAATGACAAGAAGAAACAGTGCTCATTACCTGACTCTTTGCACGGATTCGTATGTGACCAGTGACAGGGGCATCTGGTCCAAGATGAATTGGTTTTTCAATGCTGACGTTTGCAAGTGCATCTTCTCCAAATATGGAACGCGCATAAAGATTGGCTGCCATAAAGCCACAATAACCAGAAAGTGCCTACAGAAAGCACATTTGAACTCTTCAGAAAGACCAAAATCCTTTAAACAGGTTCTCATTCACTGTAGGTACAGCTAGACAGGTATCAGTATTTAACATTTAAACTTCTGCTTTCACATACAGCTTTTTGTGAGACGTGCGAATCATGCAATGGAAAACAATGGTGTTCTTTTTGTAAAATTAATATTGAAAGATATGCAATCTATATTATTTCTTAAAACAAGGTAGGATAACACTTTATGGTATTAGGTAATGAACAGCAAAAATGGTAAAAATAGCAAGTAGGTAGTATACCTATTTTAGCTACTATGTATGTATTTGCTAATATCTGGTATACATACACAGTATATCTTGGCAATAAACAGCTACTGTACATATTTTGTTTTATGGCAAAAAGGCTATATTATGAAAAGAAAGGTTAGCTTTGAGAGAGAAGGAAAGAACTTTGAACTACTGAAAAAAGCTGTATGAAAACAGACGGTTCATCAAATCTATACATTCAGATTTTTTTCTAACTTAACAAGAAACAGTCAAAGTGATAAAGTGACACCATTTTTATAACAATTCGCTTCTTACTCATTTCAGGGCATTAAGAACTTTGATGCATATATATTATTTTGTATTTTACACAGGCATTTCTAGTAATATGTGTAACAGATGCTAAACAAATTAAAGAAAAAAGCAAATGCACAAAAAAGGGTGTCACAAAAAGTCTCCAAGCAAATAACTCACCTTCTCTGGAGTAAGGCATTTCATATTGGTTGACTTCAGTATGTGCTGTAAGTATTCATTTAGATCGATGATATTTGTATTCACAGTAACCTTCACAAAGAGGAAAAGAAAAAGGGCAATTACTTTAATCAGCAGCTCAGGCATTCCTGAAACTACCCCTTCGTCAGTTCTCTATAAAAGAGATTGCCACTACATTTCTCCTCGAGGAATACCACATTCAGAGAGCTGGCTGGATATCCCATCATGTGGTGGAATCATACCAAATCTTCATCTCCTGCCATCCACTCATTAAGGGGTGGAAACTACATTTTATTATTGCAGCTTCCAAAACATACTAGGTAAATATGATACTCTGTTGAACACATAGATTCTCTACAGCAAATTGTATGCTTTTTGTCTGAATACAGTTTACATGTTGCCAGAAGAAAAAGTGGTATCTAGACCAAAAGCTTGCTTTTAACCAATTATAAAATTACTTTCATCTTTCCCTTCTAGCAACAAAACTCCCTGGGCTGCCTTGACTTTCTCATACCGAATATTGTGGGTGTTGTTTAAATTGCCTTTTAAAATCTATTTTAGAATTTGTTTCCAAATTGCTAAGGCTTCAGGTATCATTGGTTAAAATTTATTCACAAGTTGCCTTTCAGGCACTTACTTCCAGTCTCAAGTGAATACATGTGAAGATACATGTAGCAAACAAGGCTGTATAGTTTGTCTAAAACATCTCGTTCTGTTTTAACATTTCTAATCTATTGTTAAATTATATTGCTCTGTCATATGAGATTATTTCCTTTAAATCCTTATAAAAATGTCCTGAACTAACAGTGTGGACACCCTCTAGTACTAAGTGCACCCAGAATTTTGTGTATATGTAGGTATTCTGTGTATCATCCGTAACTACTCTGGATGTTACTGCTGCATTGAAAAGTAATAAAGTTACTCTGCTTGGAAGCCATGGAAAATCCTGAAGCGCAGCACATCATTTCAAGAAAGAGGACCGCGTAATTTAAAACTGGAGGGGCTCAGCAGTATGAGTAAGTCTGCAGGCTCAGCAAAAAATTATATGCTTCGATATTTCACCTTTCAACTGAAACACACAGCAATCACCCAGCAATTGACACTGTCCATACAGGAGGTAAGGCTCAAAACACATACTTCTTTTGTAAGAAAAAAAAAGATACTGCATCACTAAACTTCTGAAACATTAGATAGCAAAAAAAGAATGAGTTATTTGGGGCCAACATCCAATGCATTTTATCAACTACATAGATTCTTTAAGAAAAACAGACACTTCTTATGTTTGGAGATAACCAGTGGCACTTACACAGACATGTAGACAATGAATACAGCCAGAGCTATCTAGTGATAAACACAATATAGGAAAGAATCACTTGTATTACAGAAACATCTGAATGAGGTTTATATCATGAGATAATGAGCCAATATAGAACAAGAAACAGAATGCTAACTTATCCAGAAGAACCCAAAATAGCGTACAAAAAGTAAAACTAACTTTGTTTTCCCACTCAAATTCTGCCCACATCTGTCTGAACTCCGCATCTGTACAGGAAGCTGGCTGGATGTAATCCATGATGTCAATGTGAATATCACTGAGAACCACACAGTTTCTGTCGCTGGCAGCTCCAGAGACATCATACACTGCAATATAAAACAAAACGCATTAATGTTTTAAAAAGCGAGTCTGCAATAGATAAGAGTACCCAATTACCATCTGCAAACTAACAACAGTCAACACTTGCTCAGCTCAGTGTTGATCTCTACCCTTCTCAGGTGCTTTACCCAAGTTGCCACAGAACTTTGAGTTAAGTGCATCAGCCTTTCAGGCAAGGCTGCCTAGCTCACTTTCAATTCAGAGACTTGGGTTCAAGTATCATGCTGACCATCATTCTAAAGGCAGCATGCCCCACCATGAGTTTACATAAAAGTGATAAAAATTTAAAAAACAAAAAAATCATCACAAAATACTCATACAAAGCAGACCGTTTAAATTGCTTTTCCAGTATGAAGCGTTTTATGCATTTATTTTGGAGCTCATTGAGCAGTTAAGGAATGTTGCATGTTAATTTTGCACATACAATTAATTGTTTACTTACCAATATTACCAAAAATGATTCCATTCTCTGTTGAAGCAACTTTGACATTAGCTTTAATGTTTGCAAAGTCATGTGGAGCAAGAGTCAAAGGAGATGGTTTTTCCACAAGTTTTAAGTCACCTGTTTAAAGAAATTGGGAGGTGTGGGGTCAGGAAACGTTACCAGTACACAAAAGGTTAGCTTTTGGAACAACATTTTTATTTTCTTGGGATTCAACAATAAAGCCTACAGAGCTGCACTAAATCCCATAAAGGCATTACTTTGTATTTTTGTTGTTGTTTTGTTCATTTCTACAGTTTCCTACCCAGAAGACAAAATAATTTATATTCCATTAAGAACTCTCAGTTAAAATATTAGCGTACTCACCCCAAATCCACTGAAAACAAATGAAAACACTGACCTAAATGGTCTTCGGATTGAGTCTGATAACAGTTTTTAAACAAACAGCAAACTTAATTCTACCCTGTGCTTTAATCACCACCACCATCAAAATACCTAACCCTACCATCAAGTGCCTCAAAACCAAAGTCCAAGGTTCCGTACTGCATGGGCTAAGCTATCTATGAACAGGTCAAAGTATCCTTTATTCTGATTGTAACTGTTGCCAGGAAACAGTGAGAGCTGTACTTTTCCTAGTCCATTAGCAACAAATTGGAAGAGACTCTTCAGTTCTATCAGTACAATTTGAGAACACAGCATGAACAGCAGCAGGTCTACACGTGCAAGAGTGATCCATCACATCAGTGGTTGTTCAGTTTGTTGTTTTTTTTTCAAGTTATCTGAAGACATCAACTATTAGCTACAGAATTCCCCTTTACTGAGTTGATAAATAGAACAATACAGAGAAACCTATTAAGTAATATATTTTTATCTCTATCATTAGTCTTATCAAATGACTTAAAAACATGAGGAAGCTAATATCCCTCAGTCATATTTACATCAGCTAAAAGTATATAACATGTTCTCCAAGTCTGCTATACACATATTTCAACTCCTGACTAACGAAACAGAAGATAACTAATAGGAAATTAGCCACTCTTCTTGGATTATCTGCTCCAGTCCCAAACCCAAAAGTTTCTGAAGCCTCAGTGTTGTTCAAACATGCCACCAGTACAACTCTTAGTACAGGGAATAGTTTCAGCTGAGTACACACCGTATTCAAGTACTTCTGGATGAGTACAAGAATCACCCAGGGCAGATTGCTTTTAGTACCTCACATTTGCTCCATACCAATTTGGATTTTGTCATCTTGCTCTACAGTAAAAGTACAATGAGGAATAAGTACATCAAAAACTTTCTACATATCAGGAAAAAGGGAAAATAGAATGCTCTTTTTCCAGGAGAAAACACACGACAGTTCAAAATCTGATTACTGCGTGTAACATCCAATGCTATCTCTCAGTGCCAGTAGATACAACTATTCCAGCATTTGGAAGGAAAAAATATTTGTAAGGGAATTCAAAAAAAAACTTTCAAAATGGCAACTAGCAAGGATAAATTTGTAAGTATTTAGAAGTGTTTAAGTACCTACTTACAACAGGGTGCCAATACCCAGCACCTCACTGTTGCCAAACAGCTGCTTTGCTTCCACCAGTACTCCTTACCTAGTGTGGCGAGCTCTAGCGTGCAGTTCTGCAGAGTATCACTGGTCTGGTTTACCACAAGCACATCCAAAACAATATCGTACTGATTGACGTGCACATATGCTTCTGCATAAACAGGGTCAGAGAAACCTGTCAGCTGAGTAACCTGCAAAGGAAAAGAATTTAAGGTATTTTTCTCATAAACCATTTCAAAACAAGAAATCATGACAAACAATGCCAAAATAATAAATTCCAAGTGAATCCGTTGTTTTTTAGCATGAGCCTCCAAAACAAATAGAACAGGCATGCAAAGAGGTTTCAACTTCACAGAACTATCTTTCTAGAAAGAAAATAGACAAAATAACTGCTTCAGCTGAACATCACGAATTTAGTCTAGAAAATATTTAGAAGTAACATTCTGGAAAACAAAATTAATATTTCTTGCATAAGCCTTCCAAAATAAACCAAATCAAATGACTTATAGCTAAATCACAGTGACTTTCCATGTTATTCATACAAATGGATTTTTAATTCCATCTTTCCTCACCTGTCCCTTTGTGTACACGCTACAATTTGTAAAACCTTTCCAGATGAAATGTGTTCTGAACTGAATTCACAAAATCATAACATGCTATATTATTCTTAAAAAGATCAGAAGGAAAAAGACAGTGACTTCAAAAAAGGTAACTTTAAACAGTAAGAAGAATTCATCCAAACTGTAAGAATAAAAGCCTGTTTTCCTAACTAATGAATGAATCAATACATTTCCTCTCTTTGGATCTTCACTGCAAGTCCTAGCAACCAGCAGCTAAAAAAGAAACAGGGAAACAAGATGCACTACACTTGGCAATAGGATACAGCAGATAAGTAAAGGGGTTCTTAACCACTTCTGACATCCCAGCTCTCCTCTTTGTGAACTTTGCTGGGACAAGAGCAGCAAACAATTTCAATCTCTTCTCTGGATACCACCAGCTTAGTGCTCTGAGTCTCAGTATCATTCTTTTCTCAGGAAAAAAAAGGGAATAACTAACCACAAGAAGGGTTTTATTCCTCCCCTTTCTCCTCCTGATCATAATCAACACACACATAGGTCTTTCTAAGCATAGCCTGGTTCATTAGTTCCAGCCTACATCTCCCATAATTGATCCTGCACATGAGCAGCACAAAGGGAATATAATTAACGCTGACTTTTAGATTACCTTATTAAGTTTGGATGCAAGAGGATCAGCAGCCTCCTTCCTCTGTGTGTTTCCCATTGCTGCAAGAAGGCTGAGCTGAAACTGGTCTTCTTTTGAGCTCATTTCATTTTTAGCAGTAAGCTGCATGAAGGAAATTGGATCATCCGGCTGAACTGTCACATTCCTCTTCTCTGATTCTTTCTGCAAAAAGACAAATATTCACAATTTCATAATTAGTTATGAAACTTAGCACAGAGAACAGTCAAATAATGACTGAATTGAACATAGTCAAATGGTGACATTTCTGGGACCTGCTTGGATGTGAACATCAGTAAAAAATGATTTTATGATTACATATTTATAATATCTCACCTTCTGGGAAAGTTTCTCTTCTTCTAGCTTGGCTGACAGCATATGAGAGAGGGACTGTCTGCATTCTTTGTTGAAAATATCATTCATAAGTGGAGAACATTCTGACAAAACTTTCAGACACAAGGAAATACGATCGACATCATCATCTGTAATTGGCTTCTTGGGAAGAGAAGACTTTCCCAAATGGAGAATAGTGGCCATGAGCAACATAGCTTCAGCAATAAAGGACTGAGAGGGAAGACAAAGGAAATAGAATGGAAAGTGGTTATTACATTTTTACACAGCTTTATAGAAATGGTTATTTCTGACTTATTTCATAAACAGGTGCAAATTAAGCTCGTGAAAATCTATGGAAAAAAATTTTTTGTACTTGTTGTTTAGAAACAGAAGTACCATGACCTAAGAAATTGTCTAGGCAGAGCGTCTGGAAAGCAGTAGGCCCTATCTGCAACCCAAATTATTGTTACTATACAATCCTGTAATCGGCATATCACTCGGGACTTAACCAATTTCACATCTGCTTAAAACCCCACCAAACACCAACAAAAACCAGACCAAACAAACAAACAAAGACCCAACCAGCTCTCCTTTGCAACTACAGAGAAAACATAGATATGACTTACATTTTGTTTCTTCTTTTCCTGAACTAGTGACACATATCGTAAAGCAATCTTAGTTAAAGTTGTAGCTAGAGAAGCTGCAACAAAGAAATCGCCATCAAGCAGGAATCCTCGTAATGGAGGTCTGCAAAGACAGATAGTTATCAGAAAACTAGTTTTGGAAGACGCTTTTTAAAATACTTATCTTCATACATTAGTGTCCATACTGTACAGAAAACAAGCTTGAAAGGTCTGAAGTTTTTTTCCCCCTCAAAGTATTTTTTCCGGATAGAGGCATATACAAGCCACGTATCCAATTCCACACAAAATACAGAGTGAAAGATGTAATGGATAATCTCTACCCTGAATATGTTTCATCATAGCACTGAGTGATCATGAGCACTCAAGACAAAGTAGCCCATCTGCAGTAATTAAGAAAATATACCAATTGTTTTATCAATGAAATGAAATATAGCAGAGGTTAAATAATGCAAGATGGTATTACAAAAAAAAGAAACAGTTTTTACTCTAAAGGCAACAGCTCTGCATCCAAATAAAACTGTAATGGAACTTCATGTACACATTATAAAGAATTATATAGGATTCAAGATACCATAACTAATAAGGTCCCTTTTGATATGCAGTAAGTTTTGATTGCAAATCTTCAGCAATTGTGCAACTTCTTGCCAGATATCATCTATTTGAGATAATACCTTAAAAACAGGAAGTCACCTCAACCACTAAACTCTACATGAGAGAGAATACCACTTAAAAAACAAAACAAAACTGAGCACTCCTAGTCTAGTATGACATCTTAAATACCTGTCTTCTTCTTTTTTGGCGGGTCGGGAACTACTTAGAGCACTCTGTGTTGCATAAGTACCCATCTCTGTCACCAATTTTTGAGCTGGACCGACAGACACTTCTTCTTCAGGTTTTAGCTCACCAGTTTCTTTCTTGATTTCAGATTCTACAATTGGGATCTAAACACAAATAGGTAAATGTTGAAAAAAATACAGAAGCCTTCTGCCCATGCATAAAGCTCATGACATTGCATACAATGCCTTACATCCCCCTCAGAACTCGCCAGACTCTGCAGTTTCTTGTGCACACACCATTATACAACAAGTGCTCAAAACCCTGTTCCATCTTAATTGATTTTTTTAGCACACTGCAATATAGTAAGATAAACCACGAAAAGCTAGTATAATAAAACAAACACCTCTCCAAGTGATCTGCGAACTTCTGTCATTACACTCTGTATATCTTCCTTTGTGCTGCAATACTCTCCAAGGATCCATAAAGCTCCACGATAAATCCTAAGACAAGAACAGGAATTTAGTCATGCCTCAACAATAAACTTGCATCAAGAGAAGCCATTTATAGCCAGGTGGCCGTGACAAGGCCAGCCTCAACAAATTCAAAAGGATGCGATTGACAGAAATCAAGTTTGATGAATAACTTTCATCCTTAATAAAATAATAAATAAATATAGCAAATAAGATTTCTTCTCAGCTTCTAACTTATTCTATATGTGTTAAGGTTGATATTCCTAAAATTAAATTTCATTATGATCAAAAATAACTCTATTGCACATTAATAAAGTCAGCTGTAATTTCTCCAATTACCTAAGACAAACTAACTTCTCATCATACAGGACAAAATGAAAAAAAAGAAGTATGAGTGAAGATTAAGGAAAGAGTAGCAAGGTTACAGTTTGTTTTTTTTTTTTCCTTTCCCTTCACTTAACGACATAATGATGGAGCAAAGAATTAAAAGTATCCCATGTATTGGAAGAATGGCAAAGCAGTGCATGATCAGGAGAACTTTTCTGTGTAAGACTGAACCGTTGTATATCCATTACAATGCCAAGTTTTTAGTGCCCTGCAAGATACTAAAGATGCTTTGCAGATTCACATTTCAGATTTTTTCTGACAAATATACAACAAATATTTCCAGTTTCCTGTAAGTGCAAATTCCTGCTGCAATATTCCCTTATTAACTCTATTTCAACAAATATATTGCTTTAGTGTTGGCCTTCAACAACACTACCCACTAACAAATACGATTAACAGTTACATCATAGAAACAAAACCTGAAGTGGTTTTCTTCATTCAATGCAACAGTCACCCAATCTATCTTATGTATAAACAGGCAAGAGGGAAACTACATCTCTACAAGTCATCTACCCCCTGCATCTTTTGTGCACGTGGGCTGCAAGGCTGGCGGAACAGAATTAATGACAGTACACATTCAATGCAAAAGAGGCACATGGTGCTCCAGTTTTGGTTTAGTATCCTATTTGTGACTCACTTGACAGATTTAATTGCGTGAAACACTTCAAGCATCTTCTCAACAATAAGAGGTCTGAGGTTATCAAATCGCTGGATCGCTTCCCGCACAAATTCCAGCACATCAGCAGCTGCTGCTTCATTGTTATCACTAAGGAACTCCATCAGCTAGCACAACAGAGTAAATACGAGCACAAAGAACAATAGTTATGTTTGCACAATTGTACTTCTACATTCAGATGCATATACATCTCTTATTTAATAAAGCTGAAGTCAAACAACCTCAAGTACATTTCAATCAGTTATCATAATCCACAAATTATTTTTCTTATTATAGAGATTATTGCACTTTTTAGTAAAGGTACTTTTCAGCTCACATTCTTCAAGGACATTTAAAAATAGAAGTCTAAGATGACAGTAACCACAGCATCAAAAGCTCCACATTTCTTTAGTGACTAAAAATAGCATCGTTTATTGAAGCCAACTACTAGAAACACCTCGGCTTCACTTATTCTTTTGTGCAGGTGGTTAGCAAGTATTTTGATACAGCTAGAACATAATTAAACGACAATATAATTAAATGTTTCCATACCACTGGAATAACATTCGCAGCCATGTCTGGAAACCGAACACTACAGGAATGCAAAGTCCGAACAAGCAGCTGTCTGTATTTGTCGGTATCTTCATGCTCTGTCACATTATTAGTCTTAATGACTTCTTTCTTCAGAACAATCACAAGCTGCAGAAAAGATCAAATAAAATTGAAGAGAGCCATGTATTTTTTCAAAGAATGAAAATTAATGTAATGAAACACAAATCATATATATTTTACCTCCTCCACATTTCTTGAAGAGACAAGATCCAGAGCTAGCTGAAGGGTTTTTTTGCGCACTTCCAGATCTGGGGTACTCAACACTCTGAGGATGTCCATAACTAGATCCTAAACAATAAAAATAATAACAGCTTTATTACTTCAAATGACTTCCTTCTCAGGCAGTTCTAATTTTTAGTCCTTAATGATTTTCAATGACGTTGTGGAAACAGAATATAAAATATACTGACAAACAAGCAACATACTAGGGATTAGGAATCTCACAGCGTTCATTTAATGTATTTTAACATTTACCAGGCAAGCTACATAACTAAGTTAGGCAGCATTTACCATTGTTATTTCTTATGCAAGCAATAAAAGCAGTGAGCCTACATGTAAAAGGCCACTCATTTAATTTCAAGAGTTATATCAACTGAAGGTTTAAATTTCAGAAGTACATTTTTCACTACGGTATCTTAAAATTTTTAGGGAAGGAAAATCCTTTAAATAAGCTTGTAGGAAAAAAGAGCTTACATACCTGTAACACTCGTTCATGGGAGGGATGCTCCTTTAATTCAACCAACCGATCCAAAACAATCAGTTTCACGTTATTATCACTTTCTTTAATGATCAAATCTATGTAGCACTGGGCAGCTGCCTAAAATTAAAACGATCAAAACCATTTTTTTAAGTAACGAAGAGGAGAAACAAGCACATTTCTGTGAGAAGTTCAGGAAAAGACAGCTTCTACTTTATTATTAAAGCAACTACTCAATGAGTTGGCACAGAAATGAACCTGAGAAGTTTTCAAGCTTTCTGGTGAACTGTAAAGATGATTCCACCAGGTTGTTACAACAACCATACAGGAAGACTAACAGTGGCAGCAGCTTACAATACATGGATTTGGTTTCAAATTCAAGCAAAACCATAAAAAAAATAAATTTCTTTGCATGCTCTAGGTCAGTTTTTAAGTATACAATAGGACATGAAAATTAATTTAAAACAGATGCCAGGATTAGCATATCTAGATAAGGCTTCAATGACACCTACAAACAATATTTGTACTCAACAAAAATGACTACACTAAAGCAAGAATGTAAGTATTAATACACTTTCTGACCTTTTGAAGCTATTTAAAATGTTTTTACTCTTAATCTAGATTACAATATTCTGTTTTTGAACGTTCAATACAAGTTTAGAATTTCTGTGTGTTCTTAATCAGCTGTACAAAGATAAATACATAAACACAAAATCAAGCAGTAATCATTGTAAATCTTCAATACTTTGCACTTCCACCCTGGTCTAGAAAGAATAATGTTTATGAATAAAGAAAGTAATTCTATGTCTGCGAATCTTCAGCATTTGTCTACTTTGCTAAGTATGCCAAGAAGATTGCAGGTTGGTAGCAACTACTGGAATAGTTTGCACAGCATTCAAGCTTGTCCACTACCAAGTGAAGTGAAGTCCACTAGTCACAGGTCTGCAAAACAGTCTCAGTATTTAAAGGAGGGGGGTGGGGGCGACACATGACATGAAACAGACCAACTTTAAGAGATATTTTGAGACAGTTTCAAATGTGAAGTGTCAAACTCTCTATTTCACTGAAGCCTTCAGTCTTTAGATGTACAACGTACAGCATACAGTATTATAGTACACTAGAAGCTACTGAAATGTCTGAAAACACCAAATTATACCTTGATTGCTGTTGGTGCACTGGAGAGTGTAACCAGTGTTCCTGCAGCTTCATATTTCACAGCAGGACTTGATGACTGCAGTAAGTTGTAGATGCAGCGAATAAACCGAGCTCTTTCTGATGGATTTGCATGACACACCTAGATTCAAAGAACAACGCGTCATTGGCATATAAAGAAAAAAGAACAGCAACCATATAGTTAGTAGAATAGCAACTATCTTACTACAGGGAGAAAATTAAGCAAAAGTTGACAAACTTTTCTGGGGATAAGAACAGGTTTTTCCAACTGTGAATTACCTTTACAAAAGCTAATAAACAGCTTTTACTGACAATTCTATGCAATGCTACAAGGTCCTGACATGGACTAAGGGCTAGCTAAAATGCCTTTTGCAACTGTGTTCTATCCCTTCCATAAAGCAGTCTAATATAATCTAAAACATGCGTCTATTTTTCAGTGTGCCACAATACATTTTCCTTTTACCTTATAAATTAGTTCAACAATAACCAACTGTAGTATGTCACCAAATGTCTGGACTTGGTCAATACAGGTACTCAAATAATCCAATGCTCGATCCTAAACAAATAAAAGAAATTATTCTAAATTATTCTGAGTTCTCAGCTACATTTCAAAGAAAAATGCATTTTAAAAATTGGAACAGAACCACATATATTCAACCCTTCAACTCAAAGTTTAAAAAAAAATATGAAAAAACATTATACCTGAAGAGCAAATTAATCCATTTTGTACACATAGATGGCAAAAAGAAGAGACAAGACTAATGGCAGTCAGGCACAAAATTCAATTGTCAACAAATAAACCAAAACACTGAACAGAAACTGTCATCTCTTTCTCATATGACTGCAAAAGCTATCTACAGAAGTAGATAATGGAGTACTTCTCAGTCTAGTTAGGCTTATTTGGCAAAACTAATTACAGTTTTCAGCAGCAATGTATGCCTTCTTCAAATACAGCAACTCTCCTTTTAAACAAAGGCAGCACTAACAATCTGCTTTAATTTATTTGCAGTTAGATATACTCCACAAATGGTGTAACACTGCCACATATCGTTGTGTTTTTGTTTGTTTTTAATGAATTTAAATAGTTTACACTTCCAACAAACTACTGGCTAGTTACCTGCAAGATTTTCAACTATTTAAACCAAATGAGTTTGAGGGCAGGTATCCTTACCTGATCTGCATGAATTAGCATCATAAATGCATTTCTTTTGCAGCTTGCATCCTTCTCATTCACCAGGAAATCATGGATCAATTCAGGAGCATCAGGTATAAGATGTTCAAAATTTCTTTGAAAAAAAACATAAGTAAAAGAACTTCTGGTGAGAGGTAAAACATACAGCTTAACTGCATATCCTAAAGAGTTTACAAAATTGAAGAAGAATGAAACAGTGATACATAGCTTTTGTGTAATTATTTGAAACTAAAGAGACTCAGCATAAAAAAATTACTTGCTATCATGACAGCTAAAACATTACCAGAACAATGATTTCAATTTAATAGTAACATTTAGTCACACGGTTTAGGTGAAAAAAAACCTGCAATAATGCTTAGTATGTAACTGCAGTACACAAAGAATGTCCCACTTCAAATATGTTTATACATGTATAGTCCTGTAAAGATTCTTCTGTATTCATAACTGTGAACAATGATTACTATTAATGAAGTTTAGATAACTAAGAAAGGTATTTATTTATTTGCCCATACATATTAACCTGCAATATAAGGATCTTAGTCACACTTCAGATGGCAACAGCAGAACATTTCACTTTTCCAAAGAATGACTTTACAGGGGGAAAAAGCAAACAAACAAACATAAAAAAAAAGTATCAACCTTCTCCTCCTCCTCCCCGCTCCCCCCCCCGCACCAAACTAACAGCCGTTGATATATGCTTATGAGGTTTCCAAAGCTGTCCTGATCACCAGTGCTAGCCTTGGTCTTCTTTATCTACAACGTGAAATAGCTTCTGGCATTTACCTATAAATCGTGTAAATTGCAAGAACTGCGTTTCTGCGCACATAGCTGTGACGATGTTCTAGGCACGCACGAATGGCTGGCATCAAAGGTTCCAACAATTCTGCTTCTTTCAGCTTACAAAGAAAACGGAGTGTAGAGCCTCGGATAAACTCATTTGGGTGCTGAAGATCCTAAAATCAACAAGCAGAGTATTTGAAATACCAGACTTTGCATCTAACTGTTAAGCTCAGATGAAGCTCTCCGGAGAAACTTCATTGTGACCTTTCGATACTTAAAGGGGTCTTACAAAAAGATGGAGAAGGACTCTTTATTTGGGTAGATAATGATAGGACAAAGGGGAATGGTCTTAAACTAAGAAAGGATAGATTTAGACTAGACATTAGGAGGAAATTCTTCACTGTAAGGGTGGTGAACAGGTTGCCAAGAGAAGCTGTGGATGCCCCATCCCTGGAGGTGTTCAAGGCCAGGCTGGATGGGGCCTTGGCCAACCTGACCTAGTGGATGGCATCCCTGCCTGTGGCAGGGGGGTTGGAGTTAAATCATCTTTAAGGTCCCTTCCAACCCGAGCCATTCTATGATTCTATGAACTTCGCCCGCACTAAGCTTTTTGATGGTTCAAGTTCCAAATGTCTATGAGGACACCTCACTGTCTTTTTATGAAATTTACCTTCTTAAAACACTGATATGTATTTTGTATGACAGAAAATTATATACTTTATAGAAGGATGCTGCATGGGAACATAAGAAATAAAAAAGCAACAGGCCACCTTTCTGTATGCATCGCATACGAGGATCATTTCTTGCAGAAGCCTGCCATCTGGAGTGGTCTTTGGCACTATCTCCCAAAAGACAAGCAGCAGTTTTTTGATGGTATGATCTTGAAGAGGCAGCACAAAGCGTATAATGGTCATCAGAAGCCCAGGTAGTTTTTCACCATTCAGAATCATAATGATTACTTTCTTCAAGGCCTCTGTCTTTAACTTGACATCTCCTTTTTCTAGGGGACAGAAAATTCAAGAAAGCAAGTCATATTAATTACGTAGTTGGGAAGACTAACACATCACAGTCAGTTAACAGGCATACCAATCTTACACATCGGAAGATTCCCCTGAAGAACGCAACATAGCATCTCAATAAAATTCACACCCTTACTTCCAAAAGCATAAAGAGGAAGAAAGAGATATTTAAACAGTAAGTCTGGAGTTCAGATTTATTCTTATGATCAATATATTGGAATTAACTGAGTTCAACAGATTCTACCACTGCTTCAATGCTTTTAAACAGCATTTTAAACCAGAATACTCCAATGCTCTGCTACAACTCACTATGGTGTAATAACATCTAAATATCTAATATCTAAATCCCAGGTCCATTTATGTTTTACTTCACACAAAGACTGTAAGTGATTTTAAAGTTTTGCTCAGAATTAGAAGAAGAATCACATAAGATAAATACAATAAAGTTTCCCAAAACACAGCAAACAGAAGAATTTACACGTTTTGAAAATCAACAGAACAAAATAAACGTAAATTGACTTGAGTTTATAAAATGCAAACAATATTCTAGCAAAAGTATCATGAGAGTATGCAAGGATAGAGCAGGTATGATGAAGTATCCTTCGAGTCATGGCCCATTACTTGCCTAGGTCATTTTTTAAGCTGATTTCAGAAGGTGGTTCTGAATCCATCGGGACATTGATTAACGTGTAACACACGTTCTCTGCAGCAGTCATGGTTCTTTGTTACAAATGTTTTCTCAGTGGAAGAATTATTTTGACACAAATATCAGACAACCTAAAATCCAAGCAAATAAAGACATCCCAAAGTTAACAGATTTTACTAACAAACAACACAAAAACATTTTTGGCAACTGACTTAATGATTTGAAGAGACTGTTGTCAGATTTCTTGAGAAGTCACCTTCAAAAGACTTCCCAACTTTCTGTTATACTAAAACATTCCACAATCGGGAGTGTGAAGTTTCTCAAAGAAAACATAACAAAAGAACAGAAATGAAAGGAATTTCTCCAATACTTGGAGCACAGTTAAAGGCAACTGACACAGATGTCCAACTGCAACTGAAGGGATGCAGCAGCTTTTCCATCGTCTGCTCATCCCTCTGATCCTGGCTGCATTCCCACTACCCTTCTTGCACTCCTGTGCCACTCCAGGTGAACTGACCCAAGTTGCAAAGGCAGCCAAAAAAAAAAATCTCAGAAAAAAAAAAGGGGGTGAAGCAGGGAGAAGCCTTCAGCCTATGAAGGAAGCTTTGAAAATGAGCATAAGACCTAACAGAGCAGAAATTGAGGATGGGAAAAAGAAAAAGAAAGCACGATGACGAGGAAAGCAGGACTACCCTTTTACCTGCCAAGAACCATCAGACCAACTCTACCGTTTACCTGTTCCTATAGACACTAACATACTAACGAGGAAAGTTTTTCCCCCCCCCCCCCCCCCCCCCCCCTTTTTTTAAACAGAGGAAGAGTACTAGTGTGTTACAGTTCTATCAAAGCTGCTGTGTGTCTAGCAGCTGAGATTAAAAAAAAAAAAGAACAGTTAAGTTCAATCCTCTTTTTCCTGCCTGTTTCTTCCTTGTATAATAGACTTCTAGGATCAAAACAAATTTTCTATTCCATCTATAAAGTAATGGGAAAATGCTCAAGTTTGAGCTTGCCCAGTTAATGTTATGGTACCATAATAACAAGCACAGCAACTTGTTACTTCTTATTCCATGTCCAATTTTGTGTTTTCTAACTGTGTGTAGAAAACATAAAAAACCAACTGCTATATGCTTTCATTGCAATTAATTTTCATGTAGTCTCAGACTTAAGTTTCATAAATCATTACAACAAACAAGATAGCTTTTTACTCTAAAATATGCTACACATCATATTTTAAAACACTGCATAAAAAGCCCACGTTTAGTTTATATAACTGTTGTCACTACCAAATATCAGAGCCAACTGAACAAAGCGATCCCCATCCACATTCATGATTCCCACAGAAGACTGAAACACCGGGCTCCCCAGCCCAGTGCTACATGTTCCCTGCAGATCTCTTTCCCTCTGAAGTTCAGGGATCTCCACAACATAAGGCTTTCAATGACATGACATTTTAAGAAGTTACTGTCTAGGGATACCAGTTCCTACCCCATATCACCTCTTCAGCTGTGCTGACATAGTGTTTGAGATGCAAACTCTGTAAATCCTCCCATTTATTTTGGAGCACCGGTTAGAACTAACAACATCCAAAAGGCAAACACCCGTTCCCAGTTTGGTTGCAAGCACCGCCCCACAAACACCTCTGATGAATGACAAGGGAAAGTGGGACGTGGAGTTGCAGCATTTGAATGAATAAATGAATGAGAGAAGCCGTTATGGGACCCAAAGTCCCTTTTTTTTCCGTCAATCGGGCACCTCAAGAACCTCAGGCTGAACAGTGAGCAGACAAGTTGTGCTATCTTGAGCTGTAGCCTCTTTCTCCACAAGAAAACAATGCAAGTTAGTATCACAAATAATATTAAAAAATCCAATACAACAACCATCTTTTAAAAAGTCACTTTCTGCTACGAATCCCTTATTTTTATGGTTTAGAACCTTCAAGCTCGTTGCTGATAAGTATCTACCTACACGACTCCGGCTCACTTATAGGTAAACAACTGTTTTCTCCCCTCAGCAGCGGCTCCCGCCACCTGTCCCCCACTCCCACACGTAACTCCTGGAGGCCTCAAAGCTCTGCAGCTGGCACCTCCGTCTCCAGGAACTCCTCAGGGACCATAAAGCCGATCTGTGCGAAAGGCAGGCCTCGTATGTTTGCTCACACAGACACCTTAGCCGCCGAAACTCCCTCAGGACAGCAGAACAGGCCTCTGAAGCACGGACACGGGGTCCGCGGTTACGCTCTGACCGGAGCAGAGCAGAGGAGCTCTCTCAAACCGCGGAGCAGGACGAGGGGCAGGGCGCACCCCCAGCACCCCGACCCGTTCCTCTTCGCTGCCGGGCCCCGGCACCACCGCCCCCACCCCGGGGCCGCCTCGCCCCGGCTCTAGGTGGGCCGGGGGGCTCCCAGCTGCCCGAGCCGCGCGCGGAGACGGGCGCCGCACCAGCGCCAGCGGAGGACGACAAAGGCCGGGCCCGCCGCAGGACAGCGCGGGCGCCCCGCCGCAGCCCCAACAAAGGGCTTCCTTCCCCGCGCTGCCCCGGCCCCGCTGCCCCCCGTGCCGGCCCCGAGCCTCGCCCCTCGCTCAGGGCCCCGTTACACGGCGCTGCCCCGCCGCGGGCCCGGGGAGGCCGCGGAGCCCCCGGCGCAGGAGGAGGCCGCGGAGGAGGAGGGGAAGGGCGAGGAGAGGGGGCGAGCTCCGCACCCGGCTGCGGCCGCTCCGTGTGCCCGGCCCGGCCCGGCCCGGCCTGGAGGCGCTGCGCTGCGCTCTGCCCGCGGCGCCGCCGCTCCGCCGATGGCTGACGTGGAGCCGCGCCCTCCCGGCCACATCGATGGTACGGCGGCCCGCGGGGACACGCCGCGGCACGGCAACGCGGAACGGGCCGGGCGGCGCCGCCGCGTCACGGGCCGGAGGAGGCTCCGCACGGCGGCCCCGCCCGCCGCTCCACGGCCCCGCCTCGTTCTCCCTTCCCCCTGTCGATCAGCGAGGAGCAGCACAAAAAGGAAGCAGCGTAACAAAGCGATTCAAGCCCTAGAAGAAAAACGCAACCGCGCCGGGCGGGTTTGGCTCCAACCAAGCCCACGTTGGCACCTCAGAGCCGCGGGGCTCCGGGGTAGGGCGCCCCTTCCACAGCCGCCTCTGGCTCCAGTCCTGTGATGTTCGGCTTAAAGGGGGGCTGCCCCCACACACACCATGCTTCTGGTAACACCGGTCACTGCAGGAGGCTCCTCGAGACACAGGCAACAACATGACAGCACAGAGGCCACTGCATCCTTCCTGCTCCCCACCTAGTGCCCAGACCGGGGCCTTCCACTTGCTCAGATTTTAAAAAATAAAAAAAAAAGAACAACCAAACAAAAGGCAATAGATTCCAAGAAAGTTATTTATTTCCACTTGTCCTTACGAGTTAAAGACAGTATGCTTTTCATTAAAAAACAGTATCATGTACTATTTAGAAAACGGTTACACCTTTCTCATCAAAGAAAATACACCCAGTTTTGAACTCCCGACAACTTTTTAAGGATAGGTGCATTGTTTTGCCTTTTTTTTTTGTTAAGAGTAATCCTCACAGTGCATCAGCATTAGACACATATCAGTGAGGATAAAGTTACCACCAAATACATAAATGTTCCTGTATAATTACACATATGTTATCATAGAGGAACTCTTCCATGAATTAGTGCTCCATGGGCTCCTCTGACTTTTCCGCAGGTTCATCAGCAGGTGCAGCAGGCTTAAATAGAGAAAAAATACATATTAAAGGATTATCCAAATTAAGCATGGAGAAGGACAGAGCTGGTAATACAGATCATTAGAAGTCTGAGGATACTCTTTGCTATATGCATGAGAAACACACGTAGCCACTTCTGTTACAAGAAAGTGCAAAACGGTACTTGATCACAGATGAGGAAAGGAAATTTCACTGGAAAATGCCTGCCAACAATTCAGCATAAATCGATTTAATACTTGTCTTAGTCTTCAGCTAAGATTATATGGTGTCTCCAGTTTTCAGGTACTAACTTCTAATTTTAAAAATCACATTCCTAAAACTCTAGTAGAGTTAAATGTCAAACATAAAAACATCACAAAGTGTCTTTTAACACAGACTACTTAGTTACATTCAAAACACACACCTTTCTCTGTGGTCTCTCCTCAAGACCTTCTAGGAATGGTGCTACATCATCATCATCATAGATAGTAAACTCCATGTCTTTGCCAACAATTCCAATGGAAACATTCTGTTAAGCAAAGTTTTGAAAGAAATAAGAACCATTTTTCTGCAAACAACTCTGCGGCTTTACAGCTTTCACTTGTGAAACAGACAAAAGCTTCCCCCTGGAATAATAAAACTCATTGTGCTATTTGTGTCTACTTAAGGAAGAAAGAAAATTTTGAGAGAGACTCCTTCTTCGGTAGTTTGTACTAGAAAAGGAAAAGGAGGGAGATTTACTCCCTAGAACAACTACCATGTTTTAAAAATCTTTAAAAATCTACGAAGTGTTTGGCTTCCAAGTTTCAGCCCCAGCCATACTTTACATCAGTTTTGTCATGGTCATTACCAAAAACAATGGCAGTACAATTTCTTATTAAGTAAACCTAGCATATACCTTGGTGGTCAGATCCTGTTCAGCAGGAAGAGTCTCTCTGAGAGCACGCAGTCCATGTTTAACTAGCTCATTTAGATTACCTTAAAAATAAAGGCAGGAAGATATTTACAAAACATGGCATTACCTCTACTTATTTTCCCCTTACTCCCATTCTCAGTTGATGCAACTCCTCTCCTTAGATATTTCTGGTACTGAATGCAGAGTTGGTTAAAAAAAGGTATACCTTTGGAAGCTGTACATCTGAAATTGAATGCATCTGGTTTTGGCAACCGCACTGCCTCCAATGCAGCAATAATCAAGCTATCTTTCCCCCTTTTTTGTCTCCACATCATTGGTTTCTTATAAAAATAAATTCACAATTTAGAATGTACCATCAAAGTATTTGCTCTGACATACTATGCCTGCTCTGATATAGAAAGAAAACTTTCCCTGGGTTAAACAGGACAGAGGCCTCTTACTTTTTGCTCTGCTTTTCTGAGCACAACTTCCCTTTTCATTAGATCTAACAAGCATCCAGATGTTACACATGAAAGTTTGTAATACTTTCTTCACAGTTCTGACCTCATGCAGATTTACACTTGTGCCAAACTTGGCCCCCAAAATTTATTTTATTTTACTAAATCCATCCAATGAAGCAGTAGCAGAAAAACTATGTAACTGATAAAGACCACTAGATAGCTAGGGTTTCTTTACTCACAGTCAGTAAATTCAGTCATGTGTCTCTCCAAGTAAGTTCGTGCTGACTGTGAACGAGCACCAATGGACATTGCTTTACAGTCAAAATAGTTTGCAGAGGGACAAGTTTGGAAGATGTGAGGACCCATATCCTAAAAGGAAGAAAAAACACAAACCATTAAACAAATGTATAAACTCGTAGCAAGTCTGTTGCTAGAACACATGATATTTTCTAACACAGTTTTGTCTCATGATACATTAGCTTATAGGTATGCACAGAGTAATTCGATACTGCTTATCACACCACTGTTCTTATCCAGTTCTTTCAAAGCTATTCTAAAAAATAAAAAATGTAGTGTTCCACAGAAACCCTTGTTTACACTTTTTCATTAAAATGTATTTTTTACACAGAGAATATAGCTGGCACCAAAAACATTTCCTTCTCTGCTCCATAAACTGTACCATGCTTATGATAACAGTACGCTTCCTACTTCATGGCTTGCAAATGGTATTTTACACACACACTGTCTTATCTGCACAATGGCAAGGTTAGTTATACAGCAGATTTCAGGCAAGCTGACAATTTCCTTCAACCTTCTTCATGTCAAAAATCTTCAGGGCAGAGATTCATTGTGTGCTCCATTAAGCAAACTGTTGTTTCTAAACAAGATAGAGGCCACTGATGATTTTCACATCCACTTTTTATAAAAGTTATGCTTCAAGGTATGACACAGAAAATGATTTCCTTTTTCAGAGAATTGATCGATCTGCCTCTTCCTTTAATCTTTTCCTCTTTAACATGTACTTGTTGTCTAGAATTGCATTAAACATGCTTTATTCTAGACCGATAGCATCTAGCATGGCTTACTTACATCATAACCTGCAATAAGCAGTCCTACGCCATATGGTCTTCTGCCGTAACGCTGCGTTGGTATCTGCGTTTCTTAAGAAAGCTAAGGAAACAATCTCAAAGGAACATGTACCAAAAACATTTTCTTAAGAAAGAAGCAGAGATGCACCAAAATTGCAGTGTAGTTTTTGTAAAGCCTCTTGTAGTATCAAAGGCTATGTTTGAAGAAATAGATCTCAAGACTCATCTGGAATACCAATGCCCTCTCTCTTTTTCTCACCCGAAGAACATCTAGCAGTTAGCTTTCCCAGAAGAACTGAGTGGTGTGTTCAGCCAAGCATCACAAACAGCTCACTTAATGCTGTACAGCCTCACTTACTTTCTTACACCTTTAACTTTTTCTAGGCACCTGATAACAGAATACAAGGCCTCCACTGTGCTCCGTGCACCGACAACATATATTTTTTTCTTGTGGTGATTTAAGCGAGCACATACAATTCAGTAAATAATCATATTTTAAACCATACAGTCATATTTCCTCCCCCACCTCCAAAGGCCTGGTACTATGTAACAAAAACAGTGCTAAGTTAAATGCTGCACAGCACTTTACCACTTTTGTACTATCTCAGTGTATGTTCCAGCATATTCCATGAGAGACTATACAAACATCTTAAATAAGGAAAAATTTAACTTTGAATTAACTTTTTCATTTTAGTACAACTTTTAAGTTGTGATATATAAAACTAATTTTGAGAACAAACGTAAAAAAAACTTAGAAGGTGAACGAGTGTTAAAAGAAAAAAAGGATACTGCTTCCGATTAGTGACACTAATCGAGAAACTGGAAGAGGTCTATCGAACACAAATCTAGAATCCAGACACTCCTGACGCATGAAATTGCTAGGAGAAAAAAAAATAAAATCAATGCACAGATTAAAGTCACAATGAGTTTCTCAATATTTGCCTGTTAAAGTAAGTGTATTTTTGTTTCAGCTTGACTTGTTGAGAAAAAGGGTCAGAGGCATTACATAATTTCATTTCATCTGACCTATAACTGTTATTTAGAAAGCTGACCACAGGCTTTAAGGAGTATTAGTACTTCAGTCATACAAAAGGGAAGGTGGAAGTTCACACAGGCTACAGATGGGTTGTCTGGAAAAAAATAGTTAAATGGTAACATTTCTTTGTAACATTACAGCAATTAAATTTTATTTCAGTAATTCTTCCAATGCCTTCTTTGTCTTTTCCTATCAAACCTCTTTCAGTGTGTATTTACCTCATTTGATGAAATTATGTGGCCTACAGGTAAAAGGCAAACCCCTCTAGCTGACACACAAGGCATTGTATGCTTTTAATAACTTTAAGTGTATGTACACAGCAGCAGCTACTAAAGGGATATAGGTGATGCACTTTCTCAGACGGCTTGGAAACCCCATCACACTGAGGAAACCAGACAGGACTGTCTTACTAGTAACAAAACCAAAGAGCAAAATTTAGTGCCAAACAAATAAGATTTCTGCCAACAACTTAAAAATCTGCCAGAATTTCATACTGAGGTCTTTGGCATAGTACAACAGAGCGAGACTAATCCTTAGCTGACCATAAAATTTCATTCGCAATAGTCTACAAATGAACTTTCACTTATTATTGCAGAACTGTGTATGTCAACAACTAAGACACTCACCACAAGAGTCTTGCATCAGCAGTAAGTCCAGCAATGGAGATACCGATATGGTTGTCAACGTACAGGATTTTTTTCTGATGAGCTGCCAGCTCAGACTGTGCTCTCTACACATAAAAGGAGAAAGCTACGTGGCAGACTGACCAGTTTGCCAAGCACTGTGGAGAAATCTGCTAACATTTACTGCAAGAACTGAATATAATCATGAAATTGTCAAAAAAACAACAACAAAAATAAACCCACAACCTATAAACTTGCAATAGAAGACCAAAAAAAAAAAAATTAGCTCCATTTCAGTAGGAGACTAAGAGGAAGAAAGAACAGACACTTGCTCACATTTTAAAGAAAATGAGTAGTTTTACTACTTAATAACTAACAAAAAAATAGAGGAGTGCTTATCTTTTAAAGGGAAAATTTTTCACTCCATTCACAATTTTGTGAAAATCTGCTTAACATAGGCACTGAAAATATGTTTCTATACTGGTACTAAAGCAAAAGGAAACTGGGATTATGTTTATGTTACATAAGCAAAAAGAAGTTCAGACTGTGCTAAACTAATTTGACAAACCAGAACTTCTGTACTAACATTGCCATCCGCAAAACAAAGTTTTAAACTTACCTTTAAAGCTACCAGGACAGCATGCGTTTTTGATTTCAGCCCCACAGTAGCTGAGCCTTGTTTCACGGCTTCCATGGCATATTCTATTTGATGAATTCGCCCCTACAGAACAAAATCAAAGGTAATCATTCTAAAATTAATCCTCTATATCAACTTTCAATGTTTTTTCGATTTACAGACCTTTGATTCCCCCCACCCCAACAGGTACGCTGACTGCATAACAGTTTAAGTCTACAAGCAACGTATTTCCTCTTATCTTTCGCAAACTCTTCACCACTAACCCACAGAAATCTGGCTGTCTCTGAGACACTCACTATTGCATATAAAGAAACATACAAAAAAAAATTGAAAGGGTGAACAAGTCTGATGTTGTGAGAATCACAAAACTTTTGTCATTGTGTTAGATACTGATTCCACTGAAGACAATGCGATTCAAAGATGGAACTTCCAGCTGAAGTTGGACGTGTAACTTTTAATCGAGTTTCCTGAAGAAACGAGTCTTATGCAATTGTTGTGTCTCACCATCCATTCCCCAATAACTTCTGAACAAGTTATTAGTCAACTGAAGTAAAGCCTGAAAGAGGAGTAGAGGTCTCAAAGACAATTAATTCCCCCCAAGTTCTGCAGAGTCAGCCTGCAGCTTTGTGGGAAAATACGACGACATCCTTTCAGTACTACCATGGAGTGCAAAGCAGCTAATTTCCCGCACTCTAGTTGGCCAGCCTATTTCAAATGATCAGCATGGTCACTGCTGCTATGCAAGAACTGGAATTACCAAACGCAGCACACAGTTATCTCCTATCAGTTCCGATGTATTAAAATACAGCACACTGCTGGAGCTGTTACAACAGGAATGTGCTGGTGATAATGCAAAGAAAATCACCTCGTATTAGTTCCATTTATCAGTTCCATTATATATATACATATGGTTTGTAAAAGGTTTCTGATTTATTTATTTAGAGAAATACAAGGTCTCCTAGATGCTTAGCATATCCTACATATAGGTATTTCATGTCCAAGAGCGGTGTAGAAACATGGTGACCCATCCAACAGATACTTATCAACTGTCAAGAATGACTTGCAAGGCTAGAAAGCCACGAAGCACTGCCTAGCCTTTAATCTTGTATCCCCTTCCCTTTAAAACAGTATTAGAAAACATTCCCCCATATGAAACATGATTATTCTTTGCTCCTCTACTAACAATGCCCAGAATTATTATGGTATCATATAACAGCCTCTGTGACCCAGCCACCTGCAGGAATGTGTGGAGCAGTGATTTTAAACTGCTTTTATCAAAGTGCTGTTCATATTTTCAAGACAATTTATGAAGAAAGTAGAAATGAGTGTTGTTGATGATTTCATGATAGCTACTAAAAGCCTAAAAACTGTACAAGTCTATTGAAAGTAATTTTAAAGTAAGAGATGAAAAAATAAAGTCTCTGATACAGGACCTGTCAGGAAAGACAATCATTAAGAGGGATGAGAGGTAGATGTAGGTTTCCAATTATGGATACAGAATTCTGACTTTTAACTTTTCAGATACTAAAAAGACATTAGTAACAGCCTCGACACTGTTTTTAAACTCTAAAAAATACTTGATAGTTAGGAAATTAAAAAAAACAGTCTAGAAGTGAAGACTAGAAAAGATAACATTCACGGAGGTGACCAGAGATGCAAAAAGATGCTGTAGCTTATAAATGTGCATGACCAGAAGGAAAAGGAATACCAAATCTAAAATTCTTCTCCATAGCCACTGAGGAATTTTAAAAGCAACGCAATTCTTAAGATACCAGCACAGCAACAGAACGCAAACAAGCAGAGCGGACCTTCACTATGTAAAGAAGCAACTTGCCTGCATTAAGAGAGTTGTCAATATTACATTTACTGCAGAAACAAAGCTCAAAAGCATTAGGTGTTTCTTAGCCTGTGTCCTACGCAAGAGATGTGGCAGTGCCCGGGAGAAACGGGCAGCCTGGCTTCCCCTCCCATTGTCACCATCTTCAGCTCCCAAAGGTGCCTTTGTAAGTGGTGAGAGGAGGGAGGTACCGACATCACGGGTTGCAGGGAACGGCCTGTGACAGTTTCATTTGTGCAACATTTAGGACTTATCACTACCAAACAAACTTGAAACCACAAACAAAAGTGAAGAGTGAAAAGAGTAATACAGACTGTTCTAAGGAATACACAAGGTACACATGGAATGTATTGAACGTATGGAACGTGCACACGCTTATGCACATGTGCGTGTCTGTGTGAGCTGGACATAGACAATTTAGCTGCATGTTATTTGCAGCATGCACTGAAGTTTGAAGGTAACAGTCAGTATCTGCACTGAACGTTTTCAGATGCACATCTCCTTAACCAAAAGTTGCTGCTCATATCACTGGCACATTCTTATATGTTAAATCTCCTCAAAGCTTTCATCATCCTTTGAGATAAACAAATGTATTTCTCAAAGCAGTTCAAAGCCATCTACAGCTATCATGGTATTAACTAAAGTACATTCAAGATTATATTCGTGTAGGGTGAAAAGCACCAAAAACGCTGTTTCAATGTATTTGAAAATTTATCTTTCAAAAAATAGTACCACGCGATGAAATTTTTCAGCAGTAATACAAACCCACAAACCAGTGATATAGTAGCTTTATAAATAACAAGCCACATTGCTGTATTTAAAACAAGTCTTTAGCTTTACCAAATGTAGAAAAGACTCCTATTTTCCATAAGTTTCTTATCTTGAAGCATACATAGCAAAAGAAGAGGCAATTAACCACCTCAGCTGTGTCAGGCATTTGCTTCTAAAATTCTACGCTATCTATCTATTCTTAACTCAGCACAGCCTTTGTAAGTTTTAGAAAAATATACGGTGTGAAACTGACATGAAACTGATTCAGAGGTAACAGGATTACCAATTCAAGTGCAAATCGTAATACAGCCTCACACACAGACAGCATGAAGCCTCCCTAACATTACGCAACGTGGAAAGCTGAAGATACCCACAGCTGAACAGACTTCACCATTAAAGCACAATGCAACTTGCACTACAAAATAATATTGCATTTAACCTCCAGCACGTGCTAACTCTCAGTGCTATAAGTTTTATACTTAGAATTTATTTAACAGGGATGCTCACGAGCATTTCAACTTATAAAATTCAGATTTGCTTATTCATTCTATAAAAAAAAAAATCAGGATTTCAGATTCAATGCCTCAGCTTACTGTTTGGGTACAGTCATTGAGATGGGAGCTTCCAAGGCAGTAAAAACTGACTGATCAAAATGACAAACAGCTGCTGTTACGCCTTACTTGAAGAAGTCAGCATGTTCCCACTTAAGCACTAAGCCTTAACTTTACTTGTGTTAATCTTTTCTACTGAACAGCTCGAACGAAGCCCTTGCAAGATCAATTACAGGAAAAATTCTTTCCCGCCGCTGACTAAGCATTCCCAACGTTAGCTATGGAACGAAAGAGAAAGTGAGGACGCAGCAGCCTGGCCTTCTGGAGATCCAGACTCAGCCCCCTGCTTTCAGGCCCATTACTCACCACCTTCGCGCTACTCCCTGTAAAACAATGCCGATGGCTGCTCCGCGCCTCTCTGGCACATCCCGGACGAGCGTCTGCGGTCACCTAAGCGCCCGCTGAGCTCCGGAGCCGGCAGACCGGGCTCAGGGCCGCGGGCCCACGGCTCCCGTTCCGGGCGCCGCGGCCTGCCGCCGGCCCCGCGGGCAGCCCGGTGCTGCCGAGGCCCCCCCCGCACGGTGCCGGGCGGCGAAGCGGGCCGAGCACGAAGGCCGGCTTACCTGGGGGCTCCACACGGTGACGTCGTTGTCGTACTGGTTGCGGAACTGCGGGCACAAAGGCACAGCCGTCAGCGCGGCCCGCGGCGGGGCCGGAGGCCCGGGCGAGCCCCGGCCGCGATCCCGTGGGGCCGCAGCCGGCCCCGCGCCGGGCAGCAGCAGCCGGGGACGGGGCCGGGGCCGCCCGGGGAGGCCGCAGCGCGGGGCAGGCCCGGCCCCAAGGCCCCGTCCCCGCCAAGTGCTGACTCACGGCCCCGCTCCGCGCTCCCTTCCCTCCCCCCCCGCCGCCGTCCCCCCGCTCGGCGCAGGGCCCGGCGGTGCCGCGGGTGCCGGCCCTGCCCGCCCGGCCCGGCCCGGCCCGGCCCCGCCGCTCACCATCCTGCCTCCCCCGACGGCGGCGCGGGCTCCGGGGCAGCGAGCGGCAGCGCTCGGGCAGCGATCGCTCGGCCTGCGGGCGGCCAGGCGGCACCAGCCGCGCCCCGACTCACCGAGCGGGCGAACTCCGCCCGCCCCCGCCCCGCGGCGCCTGTGCGAAGTGCTCTCGTCGCACGCGTTCCCTCTGCGGAGGTGCTGGGTCTGCGCCTGCTTTTTTCTTTCCCTTTGCAGCACGGCCAACTCAGGCCATGCCTCTTCACCCCCCGACTGATGAGTAACGTTCATGTTAGTATTCGACTTTTTTTTTTCCTCTCCAGTTTTAATATCACTAACCATGGTTATTTTCTTTTCAAAACGAGGGTTTTTGTGAGAGCAGAAGGCGAAAGGATGGAGAAAACTCCAGCTAAAGAAGGGAAGTGGGCAGTACCGGAGCTAAAAAGGAGACTGGAAGAAGTGGGAGCTGCTGACCAGGGCACTGAAACAAAACAGAAGCCAAACTTTATACACGTGAAGGCAGGATACAAATGTAAATTATCCATGCAGTCAGAAGTAAACACGATCTTGTGCAGACAGCGAGCACACAAATTGTATATCTTGCTTCAGGAGACTTTAAAGAGTTTAGAGCTACTTATTCTGAAATCACTAGAAGCAGGTTTTAAAGCTGTATTTTTAGCCCTTGCCCTTTTATCAGAATCACAAAGCGTACAATGTGTTGGGCTTCCAAATCTGCAATTATGTTTTCATACAGGGTCTATGCTAACAAAGGTTATAAGCTTAAGTAACTAACATTAAAAAAAAAAAAAGGCTGGTATGAGCAAAACAACAGCCACTGTTAATCAGATGTAGCAGACTGGATATCCTCTTATGTTTTGGAAAAAAAAGTACAGGAAGCCTCTGAAATAGTATAACAGTCAAATGACAAGCACTATTATAAATAATACTAGAAAATATCACTGTGTCTTAATTACAGCTAAGATGCGATTACATTTCTAAGCGGGTCTTTTTGCTCTCACACTAAAGGTAGAAAACTAAAAGTGCTTAACAGAAATAAATTGCTTACTGGAGCTCTTATTTGGGATGATTAAAATGTGTATACAATTGTAACTGAAAAGCGAGTAAAAAAAGAATTACTAGAACTTCTCTGTAGGGTTGCACGACTCAAGCATGAAGACAAACAAGAATCAGGTGGTACCATATTTGTATGTTTTATTTTCTCAACAAGTACCCAGCTGCTGGAATCGCAGTCACTCAAATCAAACCAGTATTGCATGTGTACCTTTTGGTTATTGTGGGACCGATGATAACATTTCTCTTAGCGCTGGTGAATTTGTACAAAACTTTTCATTGGAGAGGACCACGGTATTGTCTAGAAAAGAAATCTAAACAGACTGATTTTAATTATCTAACTTGTTATGTTTAAACTTTGTGATTAATAAAAAAACATTTGATGTGAAATAACTTCCTTTCTTCAACACTGTTTGATGTGCATTGGAACAGGATATATAAACATTTTAAGTGAGCTGACCAGCTTTCAAGTTACAGTGAACTTTCAGTAAATATTCCTGTAGTCTCTGCTATAATGCCATTCTGTAATAACTTCCTTACAGCAATAAGTGACTCCCAAAAGATCTGCTTACTCCACCTGCAGTAACGGAACAATAGACAGATATTTCCTCTATTTTGGCAAAAGTATATTAGTTTTCATAGAATGCTAAACTACGCCAAGACTCTATTGTTCTGTATATATACTGATAAGAACAGGAAGTAATGTTAGGAACCACATTTCTGGTAATAAAGAGGCAGGATTTTTTAAAACTTCACACTAGAAAATTAGATGAAATCTATACAAATGAAGAATTTTTAGAAGCTGTATCAACTATTACATAGGTACATTAAATTGCAACTTCAGTATTTTCCTGCATAATCTTTTTTTTTTTTTTTTATGTATGGATAGAAAAATATATCCAAAACTTCAAGTTATGAAGTCCAGCTATTAAGAAATTCCTCAAAACCAAAGTGGCTCAAGTAATGTGGCATTGAAAAGTGTCGCACGGAAGCTTCTTTCCCTCCTTTACTGATGAGCTGGGCAAAGCAGTGAGGCAGGCATTGGATGGAGTTTCAGCTGCTCTCCTGAGTGATTGAGACAGCGTAACTGCTACCACATTCCCAAGGCAGTAACGCAGGAGGTTATTAGAGACAGGAATATTCTCTAGGAACCAGGAAGTGCTTACAGTGGAAGGAAGTCATTCACTTCCCTCTACTCAGTACCCCTGTGTCCCCCCCCTTAGGCTCAGTCTGAGCCCTTTACAAGCAGGTGCAATTCCAGTGCTTTTGCAGTTTATTTCTATTCACATCTTGGGTGCAATACCGTTTAAAAGTACAAAAATCAGAGAAAGGAATCAACAAGGCAAAATCAAATAGCTCTTTTTCAGTTAACGAAGTAATCAAAGCAAAAAAGCATTTATATATATTTTTTCCCAAATATACATATTACTGAACAAACAATTACTGAAATAAATCAAGTTTGTGGTTTTTCAGTCATCTAAAGTTAAGAAAATTTGATTGAAGGCCTTAAATTATGGTGTCAGTAAAATTTAAGCAATGGACAAGTGCTGTGTTGACCTCTGCACTTGGGAAAATGTCACTCCTGATATATTTAATGGTGTACAGTGGCCTGCATGAAGTGATCTGACAGTTTTAGACAGCTTCACAGGAGATAAAAATCCTTGCCAAAAGACTAGAGCAATGCAGGCATAGTTGATTGACACAGCAGAAAAATGTGTGCTTCTCACTTCTCCGATGCTGAAATTGGGTGCCATTAAAAGCAGCAGGTTCAAGAAAAGACAAGGATACTTACTGAGACATGGAATACCTGCATTGTGGAAATACTTGCAACTGAACACAATTTGGTCACAGATTCAAAGATCAGCTGGACAAATTCATACACAGGATGACTTTTCAAGCCACCTTGCAAAACTGCTGATACAATATTTGAATCAATTGCAGCAGGGCAAAAACAGCTAACCTAAAATGAGCATATAAAGTCTCAAGAGAAATTAATGATACTCTTTTGTTCTGTTACATTCCCAGCGTAGTTATAAACAGCATCTGACATCTGAGCAATGGCAGGCTGGCTCTGAAGAGATTAACATACAGGAACTAAAAGGGAAGGGCACTTATGCCCTCCCTACTGCTGATTCATTAGAGGAAATGACATTCCACCAAGTCCACCTTTGGGATACCACTCATGATCAATCTACATTAACCACTGTGCTGCTGAGTACTATGATCCTGTAGTTTTATGGTGTGTTTTTTTTTTTTTGGCTCCAACGGTAACACACCCAGCATCTGCACGTTTCATGCTGCCTAGGGACAGCAGACTACAAAAAAAGAAAGAAAACTGTTGTGCTAAAATAAGAGACAGACTGAATTAAGGTGGCATCTTCATCCCCTTGGAAAACGGGAAAGTACAGGGAGATAATGGAGCCACTCCTGGCAGATGGACGACTTATTACTGGCAAACGGCAGTGCTGTTACCATTTAACAAGTAGGAATGGGCGTACCACTGTAAGATTCAAATCCGTTACTTTAATTTCTTTAGCCTGCATTTCATGACTTGTGTTGTACAGCTTTCTCCAGTAAGTAACTGTTTACATATAAGAATAAGAGTATTATCAATTAATCTCAATATTTGTCAAATAATAATAATAATAAAAACCATTGTTTAATATCTAGTAAGTTTGGGGAATTTGACTGTTACTACTGGGAGAAATAAGTGGTCAATATTAGCCTCAGGAGACTTGAAAGGTACTATTTTAGCTAAAGAAAATGAATGGAGAAAAGGTCACAAGCCAGGCAAAGTGACAGGCCACTCCTACAACAGGTGGCATAACCAAGAACATGTGGAAACAAAATATTAGAAGCTGCTATGAAATAACATTGATGCTATATAATAAATATGCCAGCATACCAACAGAAGCTACAAAATACCACTATTTCATATACTGCCTTTCCATTTTGCCATTGCAAATTTAAATATTAGGTAACAAACAAACAACAAACAAACAATAAAAAAAGAAATTATTAATGAAACAAAAAGTTTTAGGCAGTCTTTGTTGTGGCTTTGTAACAATGCTACACCTGTTAAAGTGAAATGTGGAATGTTGTAAGAAACTAAGAATAGCAAAATCTTGAGACAGGAAGAATTTAATTTGTACAGTTCAGATCTTTTTTGTATCCTATGGTCAAAGTACATTTGATACTCAAGTCACCTAGGCCAACACAAGAAAGGGTGGATATGCTTTTCTGAAAATGAGTACAAGACTCTCTTAGAAATGATAATCAGGAAAATGAACAGACCTTGAAAAGTAGTCTTCACTCCCCTACTAAATCTTGTCCATTGTAGTCTACAAATACATAGGGCAGAAATAGCAATCACATTTGATTTTAATGCCATGAACCTGGATCTCAATATATACAATAAAACTGGGCTTAATAATGCCCCAAATACCCTTATTCAGACAGAAATATGAAGCCAACGTTCCATCTTCATGAACATTTTATCAAAATAAGGCTACTTAAGATTAAATTGGATATTGTCACAACACATTCAGGACTGTACATTTTGATTTTTTTTTTTTTTTTTTTTTTTGAGAACTGTCTTACTCTCTTGACAATGCAAACAGTCTATACTTGGAAGCAATACAGCTAATAAATTTACTTCTTCATTAATGGCTATTTTATAACATCTAGAATTACTTAATTTTAAGCATCTGCATGGGACAGTCAAATATGATATGTCCATCAACTAAGTTAAGACTCACAACAAATATTTATGACAGCTGCCATAAACATACATACTTGACCCTAGAATTATTTAAAGATGATCTCAAAGGCTCTCACAAAGAAAAAAAAAAAAGAATGAATCATTTTGCATTTAGTACTGTAAATAGGAAAAATAACTTGTCTCTATAAAAGATGCCAAATTCCTTTCCTATTCTTCTGCAAGTTCTCAGGAGAGGTACAGACATCATTTCTCTATGAGAGCCTTGCATTTATGTTGCCAAAGGCATTGTTAACATTTTTTAAACTACTGACCAATTTAAAACACTTCAATATTCTGTCATGAAAAATGTTAGCAATACGAGATTTTAAAGCTAATTCCTAATTTTTTTTTAAATCCATAGTTTTTGTGAACTGACATCAGTTGCCCTTTTCAGGAAAGGCCTTCAGAACAACTAACCTTGCTTGATCATCACAGCTGGTTGAGAACGATCAGGCAATCTTGAGAGCAGGACAAAATAATCCATGTGTTAAGAGAACTGCAGAAAGGAGTCTGGTTCTTTCTGTCCAATCCTGGAACAGATAAGGGGAACAAGGTTCGACACAGCAGAGCTGTTGTAGCATATGTTGGTCATAGGAATAGTTTTGATTTGTAACTTCTTGTTTGAATAAATCAAACTAAAATATATTTAATTTGAAATTCATGCAGATGTTATTGCTAGTTCTTTCTTGGTCTTGAAATTTCTTCATGCCCAGTGAGGGTTTCTGTATCATATACATTAATTATATAAGAAAAATATATTTTGAGCTATAATTTACTTGCTAGTCTAGAAGGTGTGATTTGAACTCTGTATATTATATTGTCTGAGTCATCAAATGATGATGATAATTCTTCAGGTGTCTGTTATGGGAGTATTATGAAACACCTTATTTACTTTTACAAAAATCTGTTAAGCTTTTTATTTCAATGAAAAAACAGTAGTTATTTTAAGGGTCTGAGCATAAAAGCACATTTTCAGCATGCATATTGGCAAATAAGCTATTTCAAATATATTAATTGCTGCTGTTGACTCATTTTTGGATTTTTGATTATGAATAAAACTGAATCAAAACCAAGCTATCAAACATTCAACAGCAGATACATAACATTCTGAGACAGACATATATGAATTACACAAGTTCATGATTGAATACTGTGTCAGTTATATTAATGATGAAATTTTTCAAAATTTCTACCTGTGAAAGAAATATCTATAATTGTCAGCAAAAGTTGGAAACCACAGAGTGATAAAGAGACAGAGAGAAATCCTTTGTAATCCATGAGAACATTAATGGATCCTATCTTCTTACAACAGACATTATTGTCATATTAAATTAATGGCTAGACAAAGTATTACCTTCTTAGTTATGCATTTACATTCCATAAATATTTTACGAGTACTTATACATGGATTGCACGATGAAAGGTTCACAGAGTGTTTTTGCACTCATCTATTGTTGCCAAAATTTTCTGCTTGAAAAATGGAAATGCATTCACATACACAAATAAATTTGCCAGAGGCAATTAAGCTACGTTTTTTGTATCATTTAAAAACAAGGAAAGACCACCCTAGGAATGACTTAACATTCCTTGCAAGACATTAAGGATTTGCATGACACTTAACTTTACAGGCATTTTCAAGTGCTATAGGAGTATTGAACTTATTGTAATATTCAGTTACTATTTAGGCAACAATTCTGGTTGTTCTTCAAAAAGTGACTCAAACCATTCATAGCATGGATTCAGTTTTTGATTAGGAATGACTACAATACAGAATTACTATGAAGGAAAAAATAGATGTTTGAGTAAGTTTGAGTCTTAAAAAATCTTGCTGTCATCAGCCTTTTCTTTTTCTAGCATTTGCCAAGCTCCTAATTTTGCTACATGCATTTTAACAGCTTTGCTGTCATTCATATCCCTGGTTTTCATAGTACAAATTTTGTTTGGCACTGCCATCTTTATTGCATATATTCCAAAACTAACAGCAATGGGAACAGAAACCTAAGCCTGTCCTGACAAACGTAAGATAGGTTCTGGCAGCATAATGTCCATTGTCTTCCATTGTTCTCACAGATGACTGAGCTCAGACAGTGCATCATACATGCCTAAATTGTGAACAAATTCCATTGATGTAAGGGTGGTTCTAAATCCAAAGTATTTGGTGCAACCCTTGGCTCCTAAGCCCAGTCTATGGAAGGATTCAGTGAAAGGCCTGAAGAGCTCTAAATTAATTCCAGTCTTATTATAACCCTGTCTCAAAATCAGCTAGTGAGTATTTAAAAACCTCTGCACTGGTTATTAGCATATCACTATATAGTCAACACATCTGCACAGCTGGCTTTGATTTTAAGAACTATATATCAGCTAAATTTGTGACTATTTATGTCATTCACAACAGGTTCTCTAGCACTAAAACATTTTTGAGATGTTCTTATCACATCATTATAACAACAGGAACAATTCTTCAGACAAACAGAAGATTCCATATGTGAAACAGGGAAAATAATTTTAAGAAAGGAGAAAATCAGAAGATCTTTGCATTTGTATAGACCCTTTCAAGTATCTTAGAGTGATTAATAAAAGCAGGAAGATACTTTTGAGCTTGAAAATTGAGCATGTGCCTCAAGATTTTGAAAAGCAACCTGTGACTGAGGTTATCACTTTCTGGTTATGCAACTCGAAATGCATTATGGTGATACAATTTCCAGAAAGTCCTGGGTACCTCCTTGTTTCATAGTGAGCAGCAAATATATTCTCACTACTGACTTTATACAATATTCAGTACACATTATTTAGATTAATTTCTTCAAAAGTAGCATTCTTACCACTAAAGCAAAACATTAGGTTAATTTGTTTAGGATCTTACCCAAAAAACATTCATACAATGCAATTTAAAGTATGCCCTGGTGCTGCTTCCTTATCAGTAATTACCAATCTTCACCCAGGTATACATAGGCTTGCCGTATATCACTGATGTGATACCAACATGTTTCTAATGCTAATCACGCTCATCATCCATTTCTTTAGGTATTTTATTCTTCAAAATATATTCAACTTCAGCTTTAAAATCCAGTTTCTAAGTTACAATCTTTGCATCATGAATGATGATTTTTTTTTTTCCGCTCTGACTTCAGTATAGCCACGGTTTTAATTATACTTGGGACATGTAGTTTGTGTGTGTGTATTTCTCCAAATTTCACATCAGAAGCATTCACATTATGAATTTAAAGGATTAAACTATATCCTGGACATCAACCTACGGAAACAAATCTGTGAATAGTCCTTTGGCCTAAATCTGATAAACCATAAAGAAGGAAAGAAACTAAAATACAACAGAAGTCAACAGAAAAACAACTTTGTTATGCACATTTACATTTTTACAAAAAAGTTTTAAGAATATAACATTTGCAGCTGTAGCGTATGAGTAAAATGACAGCAGTGCTTCATTGCTTTGGAGTGGTTTATGTCCCCTGTAACAGACTTTTGAGCAGTGGTATCAAATTGACCAGCTTTCTCTGGTTACTAGCCAGGGAGGAATGCAGTATACTATCATTTCTACCAAGTCCAGCGAACATGAATTTCACAGAATGTTTCTCAGATCAGGAAATGTCATTTCTTAAGTTGCATTGCTGCACATGCATATCTCCATTTTATGGTCAGTAACTTTGGTCAGTATGATTAGTAACTTTTTCTTTAAAAAGTTACTAACAGTTTTAACACAAATCTAGCTTTGTGTGCATTCTTCCGTACTTTTACTTTCTTAATGCATACTTCTTCCCAAGATGTCAATAGCATAAGTTGTGAAGGACCTGTGATAAACATTTGACAAGCACTTAAAAGTGTAAGTACTGTTTCTGACCACTCAAAAAGTGCTCAGAAACAGAGGAAACAACTACGATGTTCAGATTGTACTTGAAAATTGCTTCACGAAGGAGACAAAAATACAAATCCTTCATTATACAATTACTACAGTATCAACAAAGCCAAAGAAGCCGCCAGCTTGGAAGTGCTGTGCTGAAACAGCTGTCAAATAGATTGAGCTGCCAGAGGAACCCAGCTCCATCCAGGAAACACAGACAATAAGGCCAAGGAAAGGGAAATTGACTTTTCTGCGTATCACGTGGCAAATTAAGTCTACTTAGCCCAATACATTTGCCTCCTATTTGTTCCTCTATTAATCAAGGTATTTCTCTGATCAGCAAATAAATAGTCTCTGGGCATTAAAAAAAATAAAATTCAATAATGAAGTTGAATTCAATACAGAAGTTGAAATCTTGATGTCAAGTCAGCCTTATGTTCATACTTAAGAGATATTGATGTGAAGGCAATGGCTTGGGATGCTGTACTGAAAGACAGCAGATTTTGGCATTAGTGCAGATTCTGAAATAAGTGCTACTTACTATCAGCTAGCTTTAGCTATTAATGTGATCATAATTACCATTTTATCTCCCAAACAACTCTGAAGATTAGAAAATGTGTGGTTAAATGATTGTGCCTGTCTCATTTAACAGTTGAATAAACAGCAGGTCTGGAAGACATTCTGGAGGTGGCATTGCCTATTCATGTCCAAGGAAAGAGTCAGTGTTGATTAACCATATTCTTCAAGAGAAGTGTCCAGAACACTCTCCCAAACTTCCTGCCTGTGATGTGGATGCTTCAAATGACCTAATCTATTTTTCTAATTCATTCAAGAACCCAGGCAGATTGCTAGTAGAAACATCTCACATATGATGCTTTACTGCTCAGGAGGACAGCATAGCTCCCTGATCTCAAGTCACCCAAGGACAACTTCTAGCCAAGAAAGCAAGCATCTGTTACAAAGACCTTAAAGAATGGGTAATTAGATAATGATTGCCTAGACTCAGCCACAAGCCTGTAGTTTACAAGCAGTTGAAGAGCAGATAGTCCTTCCGCTTCTGCTTGCTTCTGGTAAGATGTTCCAGCTCACACCCTCTACAGTGTGTAATGTCCCTTTGTAATGGATGCTAAGGAATCATTCTTTATAATTGTTTCATTCTCTCTGGGAACACAGAAGCCAAGGAAATTGCCTAAGAAATAAGGAGGAGGTGAAAGCACAGACTGCTGTCCCTGCTGCGTCAAGCAAGGCTTGCAGGATTCTTCTAGATGACACATCACCCTCAATAATCAGAGCGTCCAACTTCTAGCACACATCTTTAGGCAGTAATCAGTAACGTTAGGCAAAGCTTCTGGCAAAAATCTTTAGGCAGTATCTTTAGGCAGATAAAGGTCAAAAGATGGTCAAAGATCTTGTGAAAATAGTATGAGAACACAAGTCAGTTCCAAACGTGGAACTTAAGTGAGACTAAAGTCTTTTATGGGGCACAAGTAACTCAGGAGTTCTCAGAAAAGTAGCCTTTGATGGTACTTAAGCACTGAGGGGGTTGTGAAGATCTAGAGCACAGGGAGATCTTCCTTTAGGACATTACAGTACTCTGGTGTTAGAGCTCTCTTTGGAAAACAGGTACTAGGAAGCCGCAGGTCTGACAAGCCTTTCCAATTGTCCCACATTGCTGCCAGGTACTAAGGTCTTGGTCAGCAATTAGAGGGAGAAACGGAAAAAGATGTCAGATTTCTTATCAAAATAACAGGCTTTCCAGTCCTGGAACATATTGTTTGCGTTCTGTGTCTAAATAATTTAGATTTGTAATTGTGAATTCTGTCCAGTGATTAAGTAGTTCTAATATATGGAACATACCTGATTCTGCAGGTTGACGTTACACTTATTTCCACTTATTTACACAATTTCTTATTACTTATAATAATTATAATATAATTATATATACTTATAATAATTAATACTTCTTATTACTTATTTACACAATTTCTGCAAGTCATTTTGTCATTTAAGGCTAACTTTCCAAGTAACTGGTAAAGCACAGCCTGATTTCACAAACGTTTCATAAAGACACCGTAAATAACTAATGCCCATTTTTGAAAATAGTTTAATAATCCTTCACATGAACACAAAGACAGAATAAATGTAGTTAATGCATAGTACTCTGGCAACTGGAATCATTACCTCACATACAGTAAAATAAATGATTATATACATTTATGTCCCAAGCCAATATATTTCCATATCAGTTATTAAAAACTACTTTTAGCTAGATGTCTCAGAAGCATGATCCTGCTTCTAGATCGATACTGCCTAAAGCACCAGTATAAAAAACATCTACTAAAGCAGCATTCCTGCCTGTCCTCTCTAAAGCTCTTTTATTTTGCTGGGCAGTGTACAGAATCAGGCCTCTCACCTCAAAATCTGAATACTCCTCAGTTATTTTAATATCCATGTCAGATTATTGTATTTTACACCAATTCAAAGTTATTCTATTCAGAAATATGTGAATTGCACCATTAGATTTGGTGAAGACCTACTTGTGTAGGAGGCCTGGCTGTGGAGATAACTGAATAGGATATATCCCAGGTTTTCATTTAACACTGTCACTGCTCCATGCACATTTTTAAAATTCCAGAAAAGCAGATCCTAAACTATAAAGTGCATAAACAGAGCTTGGAGAATGATTTTTTTTTCCTAATATATCAGAAAGCATTAAAAGTTTAACTAAACATTTCCTTAAAATGGGAATGCTGTTTTCCTTCTTCCCTCTACCCCTTTCAGAACTTGCATGAAAAAATGTTGCAATCACATAGGAAGGGGACACATTAAGAAATCAAGGAAAACTACATTTACGTGTAGAAAATAGATTTCTCAATTTCAGCATTAAAGAAAGCAAACATGCCAAATGCAAAATATTTTAATTAATAGGGCTACTTAAGCAACTTCACAGTGAGTAAACTATAGCAAAAGTAAAGAACATAAAATCTAGCTTAAATGCAACCTTTAGCAATACCTTACATCTGATGTTCACTTTTAAACATAAAATGCCTCAGAACTAATAGCAACAATTTGAATCCATGATGTGAGCAACTTCAGTCAAAGTACGTCACTCAGCTTCTTTGGTATTTGGCTAACTCCCAGGTACATAGCTGTTTTGGCATTTTTATATATCAGATAATGAAAGCAGTGTGTAGTGTTTTAAATCCCAGAGGTTGCCTGCGTCTATGAGACCTACAGTTAGCAAACTGCTACACTGCAATAAGCCTTACAAGAATTAAGTACTAAAAAACAAATGGCCAGGAATCACAAACTTTCAAACCATTATCTAGCACGTGCTAGCATATTAAGCAGTAATTCTTAGGAATTATGGATTCTTTGTAATTAGCAGCAGTCACAGAGAAACTGATTATAAATCAGCAAATTTTACAAATCTGCAAGTAAACAAAACTGAAGGTAAACACAGGGCACACGTTCACTTCATTTACTAATTGTACTATGTTTGTTCATTATGCTTTTTTTCTCTAGCAATATGTTGCCCTAATATTAATATTAAATAAACATAATTCTAGTTAAAAAAGACATTTTGAATATAGCAGTACAAGTAATCAAGTAAATGTTGCACTGCAGTTTGCTGTGGATCACTGCTAGGGAAGACTGTCAGTGAAATTCATCATACAATACCTATTCCTCTGGAAAAACAATATTTGAATACTAAATAAATAAAATCCCTGTAATTCAGTTTATGACCAACGTTATGATAATAGTTATGATAAAATAAGGCACATGCTTTTCAAGTAATTTGCAATTGATTTGACATTTTTTTTCCAAATCTAAATAAAATGCCATCAAGACCAAACTAGACAGGTTTCTAGGTCTCAAAAAACTCTCCAGACTTATTTCCGTGCCTCCATAAACTCTTGCATAAACAATCACAGCAGGAATCATTATGGAATGGTTTAAAGGATATTGCAATAAGAAATCAGTTAATGATGTAAACTTAAACATAGTTCTTTACTGACAGAGTGTTTGAGTTTGGTATATTAAGCATCAGTCATAGCTAACTAGTTATTACTAATCGAACGTAAGTGCAAAGATATCATAATGTAAACTTCTGGGTTTCAGTGATCAGCTCCAGTAAAACCTATTGCTATGCCCAATTCCCTCTCTTTCAACGTCCTTTCCTCTCAGGTTGCTGTTAATTCAAACAGAAAACCTCCAAAGCAACAAAAGAACCATTCTAAATGTGTTGCTTTTGCGTTTGCGGGTCAATTATTATTCTTTCATTGCAAGAAAGATCAAACAGGTGCACGACTGCTTCTACATCATTACTTTGTACCCAGGTATGCCAGACACATTCTAGTTATAAATAAGCACATAAAAATTAGTCAACTGAAAGTTAATACATTTGCATTACCTACAGATTCAAAATTTGACAAGTTTCCATAGCATACTCTCATTTTTGCTTACAGTCAATTCAAACGTTTTTAAAAATAGGGGAGAGTATTTTTTATGATTGACTAGTCTTTGCTGCTTGGGTAAACCCCACAGTGATTAGCAGTGTTTTCTAAAAGCTCCTATTTACTCTTTTGGAGTATCACCTAAGAAAAACAACCATCTTGGAAACATTTAAATACATTTTCACATCCAACTGTTCTTCCTCTTCTTACTGTAAAACTATTCGTAAAAGTAATAGGCACTAGTTTTGAGCAGAAAAATAGCTGGATTTAATCATCGTGTGCTTTATCTGTTACTCAGTCTTGTGAAACTGCCATCTGCTTCACCTACATATGTTTGCCTTTGACAACTAAATACAATCCCTCCGTTTGGAAATAATTACGATGCATCACTATATTACGCAGACAGGACAAAAGCAGCAAACCCTTCAAAGTTACAAAAGCATTTCAAGTCTTTATTTGGTGTGCAGTTTCTGATGTGGTAAATTCAGACTCTGAGCTGTCTCAAGCCCAAAGTAAGCTTTTCTGTGTTCAGAAATTGTGAATGCTGAAAAGGGAGGGGGAGCTTCAGTTAAGATGCTAAAATCAGGCTGATAAATTACTGCAATTGTACACAGTACTGATTATGAATGCCAAAACAGTCCTGTTGGATTATATAAGTAAGAAAGGTAACTTTTAGCTAAATATGTGGACTTAAATGCAAATAGGCAAGATTGCCAAGACAAGTTGTTTGAAATGAGAACTCGTTCACGGAGTGTCATGACTGCCTGGACAATATACAAGTTTCAGGTTACATAGAACAAACAATTTGGTCTTAACAATTAATCAAATAAAATTAACCTAATAAATGCTTGTACATTGCTTAGCTTTTAGAGGACAGACATAAAACACAAATTTATCATTTTAAAACCAGACAATTTCTGTCTCCAGCCACAGTTTATTCCTGTCTGCTTTTTTACACAGCTGAATTCTTTCTGTGGCTAGAAGGACAAAATACTTCCACATTAATAAGCTAATCAGCTTAATTGCATAAACTTGCCTTTGTTTTTTTTTTTTTTTTTTTTAAATCTCAAGTTGAATCTCCAGAAGAAAGAGTTATGCAGTCACCATTACAGGATTCTGTTATTTTTTTTTCATAAAAGGAGAAATGTAAAGTTTTTTTTTTTTATTTACATGTTCTTTTTCTGGAGATTCATTTACATCGACTTACATAAGAGAGCATTAAATATAATGAACTTCTGAATACATTAATGCCTGCAAGGCTTTCCTACACATAGCTGAATGATACAGTACAGCCAAGCAAACAGTTAGGATGATACTTGAGCACGTGCTGAAACACAAGCCAAACTCTGAAGAGGTACAACTGGGTTTGTTTTATGCCTGCTGACAATATAATGTAATTTTAGCAATTTAACAGAATTCTAATGAATGTTAATTAACAAGAACCTGTCTCAATGATTTAGGGTCAATACAGTAGTTACCAAAAGACATGGAAATGAGAGAAGCTGACTGAATGATTCAGCTCACTTTTATCACCACCACCACCCACAATAAATGACCAGGCTTGGACCGATTTTGATCTTTTTCAAAATATATTTATGCATATGATGCTCATGTGTAAAGTCAGACTTCTCTGGAAAAACCAAACCAGTTCCCCAGTCAGATTTAATCTTCAGCGGTATTAATGAGCAGAGTCCATAAAATGCCTCTATTTCAATTCAAGAGAGAAATTTCAATTAGCAAGTAAGGGAATGAATTACCATAGAAATATTAGTGTGTATTCTTAAGTTTAATGCTATTTCACTGAATGTGTAGATTTTATAATAAAATATGATTTAGCATAAAGTAAACTTTTTATAGTGAGATGCTACATATGAAGCCACCTATTTTATTGATCTTCAATTTTGCTTATAAGATGACAAATTTTACTCAGTTCTGAGAAAGTAAAAATGTCAAAAGTTTCATGATCGAGAAATTTCTGCATTTTTATTATCAACAAATTGAACTCTCTCACTATTTTCCAAATAAATAAGCTCATGTGAAACAGCAGTACCATATGTAATTGTGCAATTCTCTAAGATCTTAAAGGCAGAATTTTGACAGCTATTCGTTGAACTTGATAGTCTGTTATCATCATTTTTATTAGGAAACAAGCATCTAAAATCACTGGTACTTTGGGGGGAAAAAAACAACCAAAGACATTTACATTTACTTAAACGGGCACCAGAAAAAAATTTAGAGACAAGATAAAGATGTGTTGTCCCAGTTTTTCTTCAGACTTAGAGTATTTAATTAGGTTGATGCAATATTTCTTCTATTCACTGATTGATCCTCAGGTTTGTCACTGCTGAGCTATATCTCGGAGCCTGCCATCACACTGATGTTCTGATACTTTCCATCTCCAGAAATAGGAAGTATCATCTAACAATGCCCTATCACACCAGCTCCATATTTCCAGTGAAAATGGAACGCCCATACTTTTTAAACTGACTAGTGCTGTATCTGCTAGAGACATCTTATCATACAAGGAACATTTTTTCACAACTTCTTTCCAGTTTTCTTTGTCGCGTGTCTTTTTTTGACAAGTTAAACTCACAGATGCACTCTGTAGTAACTTGGTCTTTCCTGTCATACGCTGAAGATCACAGTGCTGTGACTTACCTTTGAACCTGACTGCTTTGCTTCATGTGGAATGCACCTGAATCTCTCTTCTCACCCTTAGACAAGACAAATACATCGACTCCTCACTGCAAGTACAATGACACCATGCATAGCAAATACACTTCCAGAAGACTCTTTTCCTGTATTTTATTCTCCACTTAGTAGCTACATGAGTACCCTTCATTCATTTTTTTTTCCCCATTATATCTGGTTGCCTGTGAACCACTGCAGATCTCTCTAGGCCTTTAGCGCTGAAGACATACAACATCAACTTCTAAAATACTCGTATCCTGCATTTAAAAGACACCACATTACACAGGTATGTTTGAAATCATCCAGCACCTAGTTGCATCCTTAAGCCTCCAGCTGCAAGCACTCAGTGAGCTAGAGCACACGCTTCTACAGTTCACCAGCCAGAGAAGCCACAGTGCTTGCCTCAGGACAACTTCAGAATGGTAACACGTAGTACTGGTGTTTCTCCAAACATTGATTCAAGTTTGGTTAAGCCTTTTGATTTCCCTAAGGGAACTGCACTTGTATGAGTATGCATGTGTTTTCTGGAGGTATGGTATTTCTTTTGTTTTCTTTGCTAAATGATTGTGGTTGTAATAATGCTGTTTCTTTATTTAAGCATCTAATGTAAAACTGATAACAAAGTTGAGGTAGATACAATTACTGCTTACACCACCTTAACTGTCTTTGCATTAATTTACAAATTAACTTCCCAACAAAAGTCTAATGTTCAAAGAAATAAATAACAAAATACAGCTAACATTTCCACAAAGACATCTACAACTGCATTTACAAGACAGCAGGAATTCATACAAATGTTTTGGTTACACACAATTTAAAAAAATGTTTTGCGAAAGTCCAATTCACTTCTGATTACTGCAGCCTACAGACAACTTCCTCATAAACAAGAAAGAAAGAAAAGCAGTAACTGTAACAGCTCACTAGCTCAGAGCTCCAACACAAGACACATCCTCTGTTCCCACCTTCTTTTTAACCACACTCACACTACACCAGCAGTCAGGTAGTAGCAATTTGTTCCTTGAACAAGGCATCAATTCACTCATTCTTCAATAATACAGAAGAATTTCTAAGCAAATGAACCCAGATGACAATTAGAAAGCCGAGCTATTTAAGCCATGTAGCTGGTTTTAATTTTTTGTTTGTTTGTTTCCAATTTCAAAGCACACTTTGTTTAAATAATTCAGTACATCTAAATACATTATTCAAAATGAAGCTTAAATATGACAGGTATACTTTGGCTAAGATAAAGTTCCATCCTCAAGAAAGCTATCAACAGTAACTGAGACAATTTTGTAACAGAAACACACAAAAAAATTAGAAAGCACTGATGGCTCTCATAATTTGCTGCGATACTACCTTGTGAAAGGTTCCAAGTTAGGCACCATAATGTTAAAACCTTTCCCCATGTTAAAAGTGCAAGGTCTACAGTCAGGGCACAATTATGTACCGTTAGATGTAACTATTATTACTTTGATGAATAGACTATGGAAGGCTTGAAGACAAGCTTGAAAGATAATTTCTTAAGATTTGATTAATCTTTCCATGCTAGTACAAGAGAAAGCAGAGAATAGTTTCCTGAAGTGAAGACCTGGGCAACTGCATCCAATGTTATTAAACAGATAACAAAGTTGTCCACAGGGTGAGAAACTCGTCAGAATCACAGGACTAGATGAGGGAGGAAGGAAGGATCAGATGTTTGTATCTGATGTGTCTGAAGAAGGAGACAATAAAGGTACTCACAGGTAAAAACCATAGCAATTCCGAACAGCGCAGGAATTTTCCACATTCCAACATTACAGGGCACAATAGCCAGGACATGGCCAAAAAAGAAAAAAAAAAGTACAGCACAGACAGGAGGGAATGATTAAAACTTAGAAATATTCCACGGGATGAGGTAAGGTTTAGAGATGGTTCTGGATGCGCAGGTCAGAGAAGAGAAACAGGTCAAAGAAGATGCCAAAATTACAGCTTTGAATGACAACAGTTATGTTTATACTCTGTTCTTTCCAGTTACAATGTTTTGGAATGGAGAACAGACAAAGGAAACAATAACTATTTTGAAATATCATAGCCCAATTTTCATTAGAAACTTAGGAACCAGCACCTAAAGACATTTGTTTGTATATACATGCAGTAGTAGCAAAAGCCACTGCCAAAAGGCAGATACAGGTATTATACAGTACCTTAAGAATAAACCAGAATTGCTAAACTATTTTCTTTTGTTGGTGAAACTGTAAAATGACAAAAAAAGACATTACCTGAAATTAATGTCTTCACTACAACTTAAATACTTCGTCTTTTACTGCAACATTTTCTGTATTCAAGGAATATTGACCTACCAGTGGGCAAATGAAAAGGTACTTCTTTAACCTTAAAATTTTTCTCTCACAAGAAGAAATTTAGTTAATGCTCCTAATGATAGGTGCTGTCTTACTCAAGCCAACTTTTCCTCATACTGAAATTGTTCATGATTAGATAGTAAATTACTCAGGACAGGGATCTATTAATAGTCATATCCTTTTACAAATGAACATGCTAAGACGAGTATTGTTAGGCAACAGGGATGCTACGAGAGAAAAAACATACTCCCATAGAATGAGCTGTGAAGACATTTCTTCAGGGTGTTTTTGCACAGATGTACCATTGAATTAAAAGCTAATTACTTCATGATAAATGATCTGAAGACAAATAAATAGTAAGGTGGTGGAGTATGCTGTTGATGCTAAGTTACTGAGGGCAGAAAAAATAAACCTAGCTGAGCAAATCCGCATACAGCCTCATAAATGCATATGCAGGTCAAATTTAAGGTAAATAAGCATAAAGTGCACAGGGGAAAAAATAATCCTATCCTTGATTTGTAAAACTATCTATCAGCTGTAGATGTTAACACTCAGAAAAGATATCCTGTGATCTATATAGTTAATGCCATGAAAACAATGTTCAATGTTTGTTCAACAGAACAACACTCAAAACTCAGTGTATCCGCTTTCTTTCTTCCTTAACAAAACAAACAAGACTACAGAAATTATAAAGAAAGAACTCAATAATGACACGAAAACCATTATTTTGGCTCAGCATAAATCCATCTGCTCATGTCTTGAGTACTGTAACTCCTTGTTTCCTCATCAGCAGAAGCATATACTAGTGTTCACAAAGTACAAAATAAAGAGATGATCTGTACCCTATGAAAATATCAGATAGTCTATAACTCCTCTGCTTGGAAAACACAAGACTCACAAGACTGGGGAAAGATATAAAATCACAAACTGAAGAAAAAAGATGACTTGATAGAAACTGTTATCAATTAAGACAGATAGCAAACACGAAAAACATTTCACACAACGCAGTCAAGTTGTACCGACTAAGGACCTCCTTCCTGCAGTACACGGCAGATGCCAAAAGCCAACGTGGACTTAAAAGTAAACGAATGCATAAATGGTTGTGCAAATTCATGGAATAAAAATGCACTGAGGACTGTGTTAAATATAAGACACCACTTCCGATTCAGAAAGTGCTAATGCCACAGTGGGTTGCATATGGGGGTATTAAGGGGTCATATGATGTCCTATCTTTGTACTCTTCCTTTGTACACTTTCCAATGCCCACTGCTATAGTTGCTTGTATTCACGTATGATATTTCTGTGAAGATTACAATTTCTGTGAAATACTAAATATTTCAGGAATGCATTTATTTATAGCTGAATTCAACCGAATCCAAAAAGTGAAAGAGCTATGCAAAATAGCAAGATTTATCTCAGCCTTGAAAACATTCACATATACACTTGATTGCAGGCTAACTGGTGCCAATAATGTGTGAATAAAAGTAAATGCAGGATTATCATCCCAAAAGGAAATTCACATACTCTATTTTGAAAACTTTTAAACCAGGAAACTGTACAATTATACTGGCTGTAAGCGTACCAAGACAGGACAGAATTCCTTTTTCTTTTTTTCGGGAAAGCGCGTAGGAGGTATTTCTAACAGAGGGAGGCCTGTGACGGCACTGAAGTTCCGCTGATTTGCCTTTTGAAATACAAACCACTACTTATTTCCAACTTCTTACGTACAGAAATTACTCTGTTCGTCACTGCACATTGTACTCGCTGTCAGTGATCACGCTGGATGAGTTCTGCACATCGCAGCCCTTAGGCCTGGACCCTGCAGCTTCCTGTTACACCGCAACTTCAGCGCTGCTCGCAGGCAGCAAACTGCACGCACGGACGCTCAGCCACTTCCACAGCCTGGTTCAGCAAGCCAGCAGAAAGCGCCATGTGGGACTTACCTGGTCTGATCTCTGGACCGACTTACGCCAAGCAGCACAGCGCTGTGTGGAAACGTGTCCCAAAGGGCACTGCAAGTAACGAAGGGGCTAAAGATGCAGAGTTATAATCAGAACGTTAAAAGCCCTAAGCAGTTACACTTAAGGAAAACGAACGAGCAGGTTAAATGAGCCGAAGAGCTGTGCAAAAAGCCCACCAGCTGCCTGTCTTCGCTTACTGCAGCCCAAGCGCCGCTAACAGCCTGGTCCAAACCGACGGCTGTACTCCGCTCCAGAGGGGTTAGCTGTAAAAAGGATCAAACTTGGGCTGGAGACGGGGTCTGACCTGCAAGCTCAGTTAACGAGGACTGAAAAAAGCGCGGAAAGCTCCTCTACTCGTACTCACTTTTCGTGTGCTTAAAGAACCAGACGGTCCTTACAAGGCAAACACTTTGCTATTCTTTGCATGCCGCAAAGCAACGTTCGCGGGGTGCCTCAGAGAGCCCCCCAAGCTCTTCTCAGCGGCTCGCCCAGCCAGCGCCGCTGCCGCGGGGCGGGTTTGTGGGACCTGCCTCAGGCAGCTTTCCTCAGAGCTTCCCGGAGCCGGGACGCTGCCGGGTTCGGGCTCGGGCTCGGGCTCGGGCTCCTCCGCTCCTCGCCGGCCGGGGCGGGACGGGGCCCGGGCGGCCGCCTCAGGGCGGGCGGCGGGAAGGGCGCGAGCCGCAGCCCCGGGGACGGCGCCTCAGCGGCCGCTCGGCTCGCGCCGGACGGGCGGGTGCGGACACACACGCACGGGCGCGCGCCTGCCTCGCCCGGCCCCTCCCGCCGTCCCCTCCCTTCGCGCTTCCCCCCCCCCGCCCCCGCTACCGTGCTGCCGTTAGCGCGTGGCAGTTAGCGCCCAACCGCTCCCGGAGCGCGTGCCGCCGCAGGGGCTTCCGCGCGCGCCGTGTGCAGCGCTGTGAGGGAGGGCGGCGGGCGGGCGGGCCGGGGCCGCGCTGAGGCCGTGCTGCTCCCGCCCCCGCCGGGGCTTCGCCAGCGGCCGCTGCCGCCGGTGAGCGCTGGGAGGCGACAGCGAGCCCCTCCCGCTGGATCCGTTCGGGGGAGAGCGAGCGAGCGAGGCTCGTTACCTTTTCTCTCTTTCCCCGTCGCTCCCCCACCATGCTCCGGACGCCGCTGCCTGCGGAGGAGACGCCGCGGGTCAGCGCAGCGCCCCTCTCCTGAGGAGATGAGGGAGGCGCGGCCGGGCCGGAGCTAGCGCGACCCGCGCCTTGCCCCGTCCTGCCCCTCCCGCCGGCCCGACCACCATGAGGGACGAGAGGGAAGCCGCCGCCGCCGCCGCCTCCCGCCCCGGCCCCGGCCGAGCCCCGCAGCACTGCCAGCAGCCGGACGGCGGCGCGGAGAGCCTGCGGAACGGCTACGTGAGGAGCTGCGCGACCCCCCTGCGGCAGGACCCCCCGAGAAGCTTCCTTTCGCTGCTGCTGCTCCCCGCCGCCGCCTCCTCCTCCTCCTCCTCCTGCTGCCGGGCTCTGCTCAGCCTGGCCGCCCTGGCCGCCCTCGTGCTCTCGCTGCTGGCGCTCCCGGGCCGGGGCAGCGCAGGGGGCCAGCAGGACGGGAGCGGCTGGCGGAGCCCCCGGCCTCTGCACGCCTTGCTGAGCCTCTCCCGCTGCCTCAGCCCGCTCTTCAGCATCGCCTGCGCCTTCTTCTTCCTCACCTGCCACCTAGCCCGCGGCGGAGCGACCCGCTGGTGGCTGCTGGCGCTTCCCGTGTGCTGCTACTCGGGGGACTTCGTGGCGCTGCAGTGGCTGCTGCCCCCCGCGGGGCGCCAAGAGGAGCCCCGAGCCCCCGGCGAGCCGCAGATGGTGGCGGGCAGGCTGCTGACGGTGCTGGGCTCGGTGGCGGCGCTGACCCTGCTGCAGAGCTCCCTGAAGCTCCGCCGGAGCCTCCTCGTCTTGCTCTTCTCCAGCCTGGTGTGGCTGGTGTCGCTCGGCAGCCTCCACTCGCTGCCCCCGGCCCTCCGCCCGCTGCTGGCCGGCTCTGTCGGGGCGGCGGGCTGCCTCCTAGCCCTCTGCGGCGGCGAGCGCGGCGTCCTGGCGGCCCGGAGCCGGGCAGCGCATCAGCAGCATCACCACCACCCGCGGCTCCCCAGCGCGGAGGAAAAAGTGCCTGTGATCAGACCCAGGAGGAGATCGAGCTGCGTGTCCTTAGGGGAGACTTCGGCCAGCTACTACGGCAGCAGCAAAATGTTTCGGAGACCCTCGCTGCCTTGCATTTCCAGAGAGCAGGTAGGTTTCTCCGAAACTGCAGGGAGAAACTTTCCGAGGAGTGAGCGCCGCTCGCTTCGCCTAACCTCTCAGTGGGTGCGCGCTGGATGTCTGCTCGCTGTCAGACGCCCGTTAAAGAAATGGAGGAAAATAGTGGTTCCTTAGCGGGTCTTAATTTCTCAACTTGGTTCTGCACAGCCGATGTAACCCTCCCTTTTGGTCTGTATGGAAGCTAAATCATACCAATGCATTTGCAATAGCATAGAGGGCTCGCTCGCTTTTCATACGACCTTAATTATTAAAGCGTAGCCCTTTTTCCTTAAACAAACAAACACCTTCAGCTATCAGCTACCTTGTTTCTTTTCCAAAGCCCAGCTCCACCACTTCTGGCAGACTTCACCAGAGAAAGAAACCACAGCTTTCTAGCTGCTCGGCACTTCACTTTCTTCCCGCTTTCTGTCGACAAAAAGGTGCTAAAGAAAAACACAAAATCAGATTTTGAGGGATATTTTGTACCGATGTTTGGCAGTGTTTGAGTGGCAGGCGTCCTTCTGCCTTGCAGATTACGGTCTCTCGTTTCTCTCTCTCCCTCTTAACCATCTCTTCCTCGCTCCAAATAACTTAACATTAGGTTGGGGTTGATTGGATTTAAGCAACTACTTTTTTTTTTTTTTTTTTTTTTTTTTTAACTGAAGAGAGAGCTGTTCAGTAGAGTCTGGAAAGATGCCCAAAACGTTCAGTTTTCTTGAATGGAACTCTGTTGGTTTCTCCCTCCTGGAAAACTTGTCAATGAGTCTTGTTTTTTGCAGCGCGAAGCCCCGTGTGGGGCCGGGTTTGTTTATGTTCGGTACATTGCACGTGAACTGCAGGACGCCGAGTGGTGTGCCGGCGGGATAACCAGCCCCTTATGGAGGGAGGATGAGGGGAGAGTTCGGAAGGAACATGCAAGCCAGCAGCTCCTGCAAGGGATGGTTGCCGCAGAGTCCCCCATCTCCCGCTGTTGTGGCTGAAATTCATGAATGCTAAATGCAAGTTTCTAACTCCGCTTTGTCGTGTGTGCCATAACGCGCCTCTTGTGATCGACTGTGAAATAGGTCGGAGGAAACACGAGGTGAATCTGAACAAGTGGGGTGGTTTTCGAGCATGTCGTGCTCCGCGTTTATGCAACAGAGTAAGACAGCAGTAGTCGTTCTTTGCGTAAAAGGTTGAAATGCAAGTGTGCTGCAGCACGCTTCAGAAGTAACTCATTCAGTAAGTTTTTAAATTGTCAAGTGCAGACTATGAAACGAACGGTAAATATTGTAATAGCAATTAAGATATGTAGGGAATATTGTGTTGTAATTTACTTTCTCTGCTCTGATCCCTTCTAGATAGCAAACGCTCTCTCTTTTTGTGTCATTTGTCTGCAGTATAAAAAAAACTCAGAAAATGCAATAACAGCTTTCATTAACCTTTCTAGATGATAAAAGATATTTGTTCTCATACAACTCACTAAATGCTTCCTTTGATATGCAGCTCACTTCCTAAAAAAGTATGTGTATATTTCAAGTTAAGGCATTTATTATTCTTTAAGTAACATCATAAATGTCAACCAGAACTAAATACATGGAATTTATTGGCAGTACTTAAATCATACGTGTTCATAATAAAATGCAACTGTTTGGTAGACTTCCAGAATTTGATATCTTCATTATCACCAGAAGTGAACAGAAACAACAAAGAGATCTAAAGTTCTTTATTTTCCTAATAGTCTATTACACTTTACAATAAATATTTGTGCTTTGTTAGCCATGGTTTAAATTGGATTCACAGATATACGTTCTATGCAGTATTTTATGAGCGGTTTTTATAAGGATAATACAGGCTAAATCCTCTGATCTCCTGTCTGACTTGGAGAGAGATCAGACATTGCAAAGCTGATAAAATGTCAACTGTTTGGGCTGGGGGTGGTGGCATGGGGTATAGCCTGTGACTTTATTTGAATAAACACTGTAAGGTCTTTATATTGCTTCCTTGAAACAGAAGGAAAATACACACTTAATGCTCTTCAGAGAGCATTTATTATGTGAACTTTCTTGAAAGATTGATTGCGTGTTTTGCAGATGTTTATACAACATTGCAATGCTTCTTTTTCAATATTAATATTTTAAGATAGCGAGTTTAATGAGCATTATTTGGAAGATCAGTGGAGTACAAGGAATGTGCGGCAAGTCCACCATGCCAAGAATACTTTGGTGAATGACAGCTAAGTAACTATTGTGATTATATTTGATGTATTTTATCCAATTATTCGTGCACATTGAACCCCTGCAAGCAGGGACACACGAGAACAAAAAAGGCAGATGTAGATTTTAGTTACCCTGGGGAAAACAGAGAATGCTACTATTGACCTTAAGTTTCCGGTTACTTGTTGATTTGAAATTATGCCTGACTCTTGTCTAGTTAAAACTATGAGAAAATAATTGTATTGGGTTGACTGTTTTTTCTTCACAAATAAGCTTAAGCTAACAATTGTAAGGGGTCTTTCCCCATGGGGAGTGGGAGGGTCAGCAGCTCAACGTATGCGCACCCAGCAGCGTGCACATGCTGGAAGCAGGTGGAGCTGTCACTGTTTTCTGGGATAGAGGTGGGAAGAGGCCCTGTGAGCATTATGCTGCAAGTGCTTTCTAATTTGAGCAATGTGATTGTCATATTCAGAGTATTGCTTTCTGTACTTGAACAGCTATGGCAACTATAACACTGAAAGGTTGTTAAAATTTGTTCTTACTTTTTATAGGAATGTCCATGCTTACTTAGCCACCAAAATCTACGAATTCATGCTGCGTATGTTTTTTCTGCAGTATGCATGGCTAGTGATGTTGTTTGGTGAGTGGGGGAGAAGTCTTGAGTGGATTCTATCTTTAAAATTTCATGCGAGTATACTTAAATGCCATTACCAAATATATAAATAGGAAAACACATAGAACAGAAGAAAGCAATATGACTGAAATTGAGGCTAAAAATCTTGCAAGTGCAGTGTCTTTTCTGACCTCTACTATATTAACAGGAAAAGTCCATGGAAATTCATATAATTTTAGCAGTACACAGGCTTTTTGAATCCTTACTTCAGTATTCTTCGACCTAGAGAAGAATTGCTTATTAGCAGTATGAGTGCAGTATTGATTGCTATACCATATTTTGTGTAGACAATGTCTTGATTACAAGTATTAATCAAATGCTAATGTCAGCTGTACCTACTGGTATCAAAGGGATTATCTTCATTGGCTGATGAATACTTACCACTCCGTTGCTTAATTTTATTTTTTTCCTGAAAGACAAATCAAGATTGGGAATCTTAAGGGTGTTTGTCAGATCTTTATACATAATATTCGTCTTGAAAAATCCTGTAGTAAAGCATTACTTTTCTTTAACAAGCTGGTGAATATGTATATGAGAGGGAATAACTATATATAGGACATTTTCCAAAATGTCCATTTTTCCTTGTAAAAGAATAGGCCTTCCTAATTATGCATAAGATATGTGTGTCCAAAACAGCCTGCAACTAGAGATGACTTTTTTTTTTTTTTCCCTAACTCTCTGAGTATGTTCAAACAAGTAAAGAGGCTGAGATACTTCTTTGATAGACATTCATGTTGCATTCTTAATTAAGGAGGAGTTGTCTTGTAATTAGGCTGGTGAATTGACCACCACCTCCTGCCAGTTTCAGTTTGTGGCTATCTTGTATATTTTATGCCTTACCTTAGGAAGGTAAGGATTTGATTTTGAGAATCTAAAATGTTTATGTAACTTGAAATTAATGCAGTTTGTCCTTTATGTAGACAATTTGTGTCTATTTCCTATTCTTACATTATATTTTGTCCTTAAGTATTGAGGCTATTAGCTTCCTAGTGGAGAAGCTACCTGTTGGTATGTATTTTACAGTGTCTTAAAGTTATTAAATTCTGATACTGCTTGCAGCCTTAGAAACCCGAATATCTTATTATTGGTTGCAGCCAATAATATGAAATGGAGCTCTTCTTGCTATGTACACAATTAGCCCTTTGCAACGTTCAGTAGTGTTTGCAGTGACCTCTGCCTAAAGTGCACCTGCATGTAAGGATTTGTTTCTGTTGTTACCAGAATCTTTGTATCTTTTGGGTTTTTATCCTCTGTCTTATGTGAAAAATCCATGTAGAAAGGGTGTGTTGAGCTGTGAATGTGATCAGTTTCAATGGGAAGCAAGTGAGTGTTTGGAATATACAAAGAGAATGACTACATGGTGAAAGTGACAGTCTTCAGAAGCCATTTTTGCATCTGTATTTTGGATAAGTAAGATATTTTTTTAGTTCTCTGTGGCCTTGAAAAATCTTTTGTGCTAGGTGAAATGAGAAGACTCCTAAGAAGTGTTGTAGCTTCTCTCTCTGTCTCTCTTTCTCCTCATTTTGTAGTTAGAGTCTTGAAGTATAATACCAGAAAGAAAGGCTGATTTGAGAATGGTCTGCCTATAGAGACCTGTAGAAAGAGGTTGGAGCTTAAGATGCCATCCTGTGCCAAAGCGATCACCAGGACCATAATGTGGTTCACAGAGAATGACAAAAAATGCTGAGAGTGCAATTAAGAAGACTGACTGCTCTTAAGAACTCTGTTAGCTTCTTGTCCATTGTAAGCTGTTGTTTAGATACTCAAAACTTGATGGGAGTTTGTTTTGGGCAGAAGTAGTACACTAAAAAGGAGGGAAACGTGTTTGTAAGTTGTCAGTGTAGCAAAAGGGGTTAATTGTTTCTGCAGGTGTGACTTCCTGCAGAGAAGATATAAAGAGAGAAAGGAAGGAAATCAAAGACAACTGCTGAGGAAATGATGGAGAAATTTGGAGGAAGTATTGCAGGTGGTGTATTACAGGAGTGACCAGAGTGCAAGTAGGAAAGAAGTGGAAGGAGCTGGAAGAGAAGTTTCCAAGAAATGAGAGATCAACTGTGTCAAAGGGAACTAACAGGATAAACTGATGAAGTTCTAGTTTTCGGCTTTGACTTAGGAGATATTTTAAAATTATGCAAGAAAATTGTAAAGATGAGCGATAAAAGGTTCCCAGGAGAATCTCTAGAATGGGAAAAGAGGATGGCCTCCACACTGCAGTTCATGGACAGTATGTTCTGTGAGGTTAGATTTGAAAGGAATAAAAATTACAAGGTTGCAGGCATATTTTACTGATGAAAAGACTCAACTCCTGTGCAAGCTGTGTGCACACGTATATGCCTGGCAGTACCATCCTAATGGAAACACAATGGCCTTAGATTTTTCAAAGATATGAAATTCCAGCAAGCTTTATGAAAAAAGGTGGGTGGGAAGATCCTACGAAATGTGCTCTGACGTGGGGCAACTCTGCGGTATGAGCCGAGCTCAAGGAATCCACATCAGTGTCTCCTATGTCATGAGTGAACACCACAAAATTTTTGTTAGTCTGCTCCTTATTTGACAGGAAAATAATCCTTTTTTTAATGCCTTTTTTTTTCCCTTCTGTTTTCCTTTTCTGATACCTAAGAAGTGAAAACTTTGCAGCCTTACCATCATTACCTTCTTCTATGAGGAATGATATGATTTAGCAATATAGGCATGTTGGTTTTTCTATATCCATGTTGGTAATAGTAATTGAAAAATATGCATGTGGCTTAATTTGGGATGAGTACTTTCAGTATACCCAAACCACACAGTCTGCTCCCCCACCCCAGTGGAATTGTACCACAAGCCTGTGGCACACCTGCCTGTTTCCATCTGTTGTCAGTACAGCTTTATCAGCACGAGTTCATAAAATAGACTCTTCTGAAAGTGAGTGAAACTTAAGGCTTGCAGAGGGAAGTCTTATCAGTTTTACTGAAACAACAGCTTAAATATGAAACCTTGCACAGGCATTCTGGTATTAGTGTCTCTTTTAACCTTCATTATTGGTCATATTGTATTTTCCTTTGATTGGATTAAACCCTTTTAACAGGATGGGAGCTAAACTAAAGGCTAAAAAAGGCATTCTTACAGTAGACTCACTGTCCCCATCTTTAGCACGATTTTTGTTCCAGTGTGGCCTAAAATTAAAGGCTTATATACACATTCTGGATCTCTGGGTCACTGATTTTCTTAGTTTAATATTATAGATGCAGTTATAAACTATATTCATTTTTCTAAAACCTTTTTTCCTAGGTACTCTTGGGTGACACCTGTTTCCCACTTCAGGAATCTTGTTCCTTCTGTCTGGCAGATTCTCATAAAGGAATTCTAAATCACTGGGTGCTCTAAGTTACTAACATAGGATAAGAAATACAGGTTAAGAACAGGTATCGGTGAGTTTTCTAGTACTTTTGGTTCTTCAGAATGGTTTAAATCCTTTCATGCAAATTGCTTGTACAAATAATGTTCTTCAGCATTTGATTACTGATAAACACTAATCCTCATGTTACCATTATTTTCTGTGTGAAATTTGTAGGGTGGTCAAGGAACTTTACAGTGCGTATACTTTACAGAAGTGGATGGCCTCTCAGCTGGGCTTGTAGCTTTGGAAGCTTTTGAATATGTAGTAACTTTTGTCGAGCTTTCTCTGAGGCAGGTATTGATTTCTGTATTTCCAGGACATTGTTAGTACTTAATAAAATTCAGTGTCATACAAGTAGTTTAATGACACTGACTCTAAAAAGAAAGAAATGTATTTGAGAAGTCTGAAGTGATTGTCTTGATTGACATCTACAACAGCCTGCATTTCATCTGGTTTGCCATCTAAACAGTGTAATGTGTAAACACACTCACAGGTTCTTTGATATCCACTCCTGCAGTTCTGTAATCCTATACATAATCAGTCCATCAGAATTATTCTCATTGCAGAGTCTGAACTTCAATTTCAGTTCATTCAGGCTGCATTTTCTTAGATACGAGTGGCTACGGTCCCATGTGTGGGTAGCAAGGGAGGGAGATCAGTGTTAGAACCTGAAGGTGTGATGAGCACCTGGGAAAAGTTTAATTCCTGCTGTGCCTGTGAAATGCACTGCCCTGATGAATGGGCTCTGACTGGAAGACATAAAGGCACGTGAGCAGTTTTCCTCTTGAGTTGCTGGACCTGTGAGATGCAGGCTCTAATCACTCAAGGAAAGCTGAACGTTGATCTGCATTATACTGCTCCCTCTGAGACTGTACATACAGAAATGCACTGAAACAGAGGTACGTCTACTGTGAGATGCTGGTTACAGCCTGGGGTAAACAAGCGTATACATTCATCAGTTGAGGGGCTTTGCTCTTCCCAGTGTGTCAGTAGAGCAGTATGTTTCATATCTTAACTAGAAAACACAAACAACTTTGTGGTATTGACCCCACATTTGCCCCATTTTTGTCCTTTTTTCAACCTGCTGTTTTTTTTTGGGCAACATACCATTCATTTGGGGATTACTGAAATGTTCTTGGAAAGCAAATTTCAAATGGAAAAAATAGAATTACAATGAGGGAACTTCAGTTGGTTATGCACATAGATGTTTGTTAGCATCTTCTAGTTTTTTTATTTTTTTTATTTTTAATAATAAAAAGCTAAGCAATGTTACTTAGGATCTTTCCAATGAATTAAAGAAATGTAGCCTGTCTAGATGAAGTTAAGATGAGTGATTACCATGATGTAAATAACAAATAACAACATTGTGCTGTTATGGCAAAGCATAGTTGAAAGTATTTTGAAGACAGGCATCTGTTCGCTTATTTTATGTAGTTATAGGAAAATATTAATTAGAGTCTATCTTGGAGTTACTTGTTATTCTTTTATTCATTACAGCAGAATGCTTCTATGTTGTGGTAATACTGTAAATCTGTTTTTTCCTTCTATTTGGAGTTTCTGGTGAACAAATTTGCTTAGGAAGATTTTGGAACAGCTGTTGTGTTAATGACCAATATTCTTGTTGGTTTTAATTTTATTTATGTCTCATGACTAGCAGCACTTTTGTTCAATGACAAAATTTTTGAAGAAGCTTGAAAATAGTAGGTTTGCACGTGACTTTATGATGTCGGGGAGGAAATAAGACATGAGTAGATGAGCAGAGGCAGACACTGGCTATTGCTTTTAAGGTTAGCCTATGTTTTCAGACCCTCTGAGACAATGGTCATCACGTCAAAGATATCTGCAGAATGTTCTGAAGAAAATAACACTTCAGCCTGTGTGAAGGATAAAGATTCTTATTGAGGGTAAAAATCAGAACTAAGATGCTGAAGTTGAACAGTCTTGGTAAAACCAAGTAAAACTGTGTTTACATATGAAGTGTAACATTGTTAAGATTACTAAGGATAAAAAATTCAGGACAAATTAATTTGGAATCTAGTGTTGTATCTGGAAATAACAAGTTGATACCTTGTTTGAATTTGTGAGGAAAGACTCATACAGCTTTGGAAATAACGCAAACTGTTTCATATAATAGAGAGATGCAATTTCAGAACTAATAGCAAGTCAATATAACTTCAGTAATGCACATATCACAGTTCTCCATTAAGTAACAAAGGTGTCATTTTTCTAGTATGAGCCTAGCTGCTGTTAAAATTTCATTGCTAAAGATTCATAAGTCTTCCATACTTGCCTTACCGTTTGTTCTGGTAGGAAGCTCTCTAGAGTCTGCACAGAGCACATTAGCTTTCAAATGGAAAAGAACATGTGTTTTACAGTGTTTAAGGAATGAGATTACAGTCCTCACTTGTTAAAAATTCACAGGGTTTAATGTAATTTATAACTTCAGCTCTCTAGCTGTAGGTGTTAACAATCTCAAATGAATGCATTATTAAAGCTATGTTCCTTCCTCCTACCTGATGATGGACAGGTTTGGTGTGTGTTTAAAAGGTACATCTTTGTTTTAAATTAACTTGGCCTTGAAAGTACAAGAAAAATAGTATTCCAGAAGATTAATGTTCAATAGTAAATTGCTTACTTGCTTGTCTGTCTTTGTAATTCCATTTTTCCTTACCATTCCCTGTCCTTAGCTGTTCCTAATTTTGCCATCGTTTTAATACCTCTTCTCACCAGTGTGTTCTCCTTCTGCACATTACAAGACCAGTAACTTAACTTTATCCGAAATTACAGGTATCTTTCAGCAAAGACATAAAAATGTCCTGACCGGAAACATTTTCACTTTTTTTAGAGATCTTCCAAGCAAATTATTAAAAAAAAAAAAAAAAAAAAGCAGAACATTTGGTAACACAATTGATTAAACAAGAAAAATAAGTATTTCTTTGCATTTACAACATAAAAATGTTTCTAGAATCCCTTACATGAATACTGTATAAATGTCTGTGAATGAAAAATGAGAAATAAGTAGACCGCATTTGAAAAGGCGTGTATATTTCTTTTTGATATACTCATACAGACCGTATCTTTTATCTTGATCTTCTGCAGTATTGTGAGGTTCTTTTTTTTTCATTTTGTTCCTTTAGTTCTTTAAGTTACAAGCAAGGTGTTCACTCACCTGCTTCATTTTCTATAAACATAACTGCAATTCTTTTTGTGAAATGTGAGCTGTTAGTATGTAGACTTCTGTAGCTGGGAGCTTATTCTTTGCTACTCGGATAGAGTCTGTACCTCTTCAGTAGTTGCAAAGCTGAAAATAATCTTCCATTTATTTTTTTGGATAGACAGGACAGAGGTTTTCTAAGTTTTCTTTGGAGAGCACTAAGCATTTAGCCATCTTGCTTATGGTTTGCCTCTTTCCTAGTGTAAGCAAGCGAAGAGAGCAAAGTAGGAGTAGTATTGGATTGGGTGCTGTAGCTGTTGCAAGAGTAGCTGGCTGACTAGTGACAACAGGGAAGGAATTGTGCCTCAAAATATATTTACTGAACATCTTACTCCCTTCATTTCACCTCCACTCAAAAACAAAGGCAAAGAATTAGAGGATTTGTATCCTTCAAAATTCCTCCTGCACTGTTTGAGTGCTGTAAGAAAGCTTTGCCTGATCTTTATGATACTGAAGTTCATATATGAATTTGAGATGTTACATTCTGATTACAGCTTGGGTTGTAACAGGATCAGTAGGAGCAGAGAAATATTTTCTGTCCTGAGTCTTGAATTCTATTTGCCTCCACAGGGCAACCAAATTAAGCTGAACTTTTGCAGAACTTATTTTTAAAAGAGATTCTGAACTTTATTTCCAGTTTCTCAGTAATACTTTAGCTCAGTGTGTCTGCTAGACTCCCAGCTGTGTCCCAGGTCTTTCTTTTTCTTCCTGTCATCTCTGTTCCACTTTTTGAGTTGTTCTGCAGTGGTATCCCTGCCGATTTCAGGAAGAGGCATAAGCTGAGAAAAGCCAGAGTCAAGAAGAACTGTGAGTTCCCTGTATCTGTCTTGTCACAAATGTCATTTGGGAGGTTATCCAGCTCAGTGGACAGTGCTGTATTTTCTTCTTTTGTCACGGGCAAAGTATGGCAGGAGGCAGAACTGGAGAAAATGTATCTCATGGTGGTACCTCCTGTAGCTTGTGGATTGTTACAAAGCATGGAACAGTTCTGCCTGTTGCAAAATTCACTGGATCATTAGTGATTGGATAGACTTCCAAGGCTATCTGAAGGCTCACAGAGGCTAGCCCTCTCTGCAGGATGGCTGTTTTATACATCAGTGACATAACTGAAATGGTGAGGTCATTTGGTGCCTATTTAGATATGAGCCATATTTTGTGCCTTCTGAAAGACCTTGTCTGTGGACGTTCCTCTGTTTGGTTCTAATCCAGACAGCTAAAAACTCATTTTATCAAAGACATCCGATACAACCATTATGTTACTTTTGTAAAAATCATCCTGAGCCTTGAGTCCCATAACCTAAAGCCACCAAGTGCCATTAAAAATACACTTTGAAGAACTAAGAGAAAATTGTTTTCAACAGTTCTCAGTTTGGAGATGAGATTTTTCTCAGGGCTCTCTGATCTCTTGTTGAATAGAGTAGGTGTGGGAATCCTTTGGATCCCAGGATCCAAACAACCCAGCAAGGTTAGTCTCACTGGTTTCTGCTGGCTTGCTGTTTCTCCATTCAATTGAATAAAAATGTTTATTGGTGAAGAAAATATTTCTTTCCTTGTCATATTTTTTCCTCTGCCTTCCTATCTGCTATACTGGTGCTGCGACATCAGAACAAAGAGGAATGCAGGTGTGTGGGAAGAAACTTAGAAGTGATGCAGTGGGAAACTATACTAATAGGGTAGGAAAGCCTGCTGGCTGAAACATCTCTGTTCAGAGAAAAATGTCACTGGGAGGCTAACAAGTAGTTAATTGCTAACTAAGCCTCAGCATTGATTATATCGTGTAAACATGGTGGCCCTTTCTGTTTCTTCTTTTCTAGATAAGTATGGTTGCCAGTGCATACCAGCATCCCGTTTTTCAGAGCTCTGTCGGGACGGTCATTTGTCTGTACACTTGGGCTTCTTGCCCTAACACTTTATTCGTGTAATATGGATAAATTGTGATGAGATGTGAGCAAGAAGGCCTCCTGAGAAACTGGAGAATCTGATGAATTTGAAAGATTGAGATTATTTCCTGTTATTGGAAAATCAGGACTATTTTGGAGTTCCTTTCAGAGTAGTTCTAGCTTGGTGTGAACCCAGCCTTTTTGAAAAAATCAATAGACAGTCACTAGCTTGGTCTCTCCTTGCACCTTGACATTTCTGGATACCTAGTTCTCTTTTAGTGGTCAGGAAGCCGCTGTGACAGGTCATTCTGGTGGCTGTCATCTGTCTGTTTCAAAATGCTTCAGGGGATTTCCCACTTAAAATTGCTTTGAGTACATCAATCAGTGAAGGCGGGAGGCTTTTTTTTAATCAATAAATTTCACATGCATTTTGCCTTTATGAAGCATTGCTTAGAGTTTTTAATAGAAAATTACGACCTTTATCTTTCCTTTTTGCTTTCTTTGTGCTGCATGATTATTCCAGAGTACAGAAAAACAGTTAAGTTTGACACCAGATAAGCACCACTGTCAGCACGCAACAGCTCTGTGCTGGAAATAGTTTGTTGCATATTTATTTGTGCCCTGAAGTGGCCAAATTCAAATTCACATTTAAAAATAAACCCTAAAATTATCTAAATTGTTTTGTGCAGCATATTGTCAGACAGGCCAGTGCTTGTGCTTTTTGATTAACATCTTAGGTTTTATTTTATTTTTTATTTGCTCTAGGATCTGCAGGTCCTCTGGAAGATAGCTCATTGATGATGAGGCCAATGCCCTCTGCACTTTTTGTTAAATTAAAATGTTATTTTTCTTTTCCTGTGTGTATACAGTTACCATTTCTTTGGTACATTTTTAAAGCATGCTCCTGATTGATATATGAATACGCATCTATTTTAAGCAAATGAGAAGTAAATTTGATATTTGTATCTAACGTGTTTTTGGTGTTGTGTAAAATCAGGAAAATTCTGGAGTTAGAAAATTAAAATCAGAGGCATAGATAATTTGGTATTTTAAGTAAAATCTGCAGGTATTTAAACTTCTGTACATCTAATTTGTAGCAGAGGCTTTCAGTAGTTTTCCTGCATTTTTGTTTTAAATACAAATAATAACTTTATTTTTAAAATTTTAGATGGTTTCTTTTTCGTGTTTTCCTCCTCTGTTAAAAAGAAAATGCAGCATAGACAGTTGTTGCCAAGGTGTGATACAGTCAAAAACACATTCGTAAAAGGTTGCTGTAAGAGCTGATTTCCAGATACGATAGGTTAGCTGTCGAGATGCTAGTCAAGGGTTAAGCTCAGTGTGTTTGGCTGGCTGCTGAGTGAAACAGGATGCAGTGACTACATTGTCAGACTGCTGGTGTGAGTGCAAACAGATGAGGAAATGCTGGATCAGGCACTTCAGCAACTTGGGCTGTAACCGAGGAAACCGCTTGCGTCATACTTGCCAGCAATTAGCTTACAGTTCTTTTCTTTTTGATAGTGTTGCAAGCTGAACTCAACTGTTACAAAGGAAAAGACTGGCTTCATCTCGAACTGTTAGGTTGCGGCTGAGGCCATGGCGCTCATAAGACATTGCAAGTGTAACTTAGGATAATTTGAAATTATCAAAACTCTCCAGCTCGCCTCTGCAAAGAACATTGCAGTTGTGCTTGGTTCTGAAAGATGTGCAGTCATTTTTTTCTTGTTTGTGAGAAAGTGATCATTCCTAGCTACCAAAATTAAGTACTGTGCAAGGCTCACCAATGCCTCCAATTATCACTAGCACTTACTCTGAAGTATTCTTGTGTGTGCTGCAATGTTACATATTAAAATTTATTTTTCAAAATAGGTGCTACCTGAGGTTTAACCTCTGAAGTAAGGGATTCTCTTTCTACATACTGCTTTTTCTTTGTTGATTAAAATTCACCAACTTTTAGTGGTGTTTAAAGCAGTGGGTGCTTTGTCTCAGAAAGTCAGCACTTCTTTTGCATTTCACTTAAAAACTGTGGACAAGTTCACAACTACTGATTTAACACTAATGTATGTTTTAAATATGAGTATTGCCTTATTGGCTAGCTATGGCTAGTTACTTTTTAGAGGAAAATCATATAGTGAGTATACTAAGCCAAGAGTGTTTGTCACTGTCTTTACCTTTGTTGCTGTTGCTTTTTGTTACTTGAATAAACTTAGATGTTAGCAAACTACTGCTGTAGTACATAGTTGCGGGCTGAACCTGTTAGAATGTCAAGGTTAGTACACAATACAAATGTTCCTGTGTTTGTATGAAGGTTAAAAAGTTAGTATCTTTTAAATGTTTGAACACTAGGATTTTCAAATTATTTTTGAAAGAAGCTGTTCCTATTAAAAAAATAAAAAACACAACTTGTTGAAAAATAACATTGACAGATCAGCAGCTAATGCTGTGTCAGTATTTGAAGTGTAAACTGAAAGCTATTAAAAAAAAAAAACACAAAAAAAACTTGAATGCAAGGCACGGAAAGACTGCCATGGGTATCTGTGGTTCTGTGCATTTGTGATAGATTAACTTTGCTTTGAGAGCCTAGCAGCACATATTTGTGTGTGTGTGTGGGGGGGCGGAACAGGATGGGACATTTTTCACACTGAATCCAAGTGCCATTTGTAGTTAGCTGGCCATTCGTATTGCATTCCAAGTGGGGACCACAGTCTGCCTTGCCAGGGATTGCTCTTTGTTATCTCTTCATCGTTATTATTATTTTAAAATAAATATAAGGTTAGGGTGGGTGGAGGTGGTTAAAGCACTGAGATGTCATTCTAAATGAAGAACAACTGTTTCTGCTGTCCATTCAAAATCACTTGGGTGACTTGTCTAGCCTTACTAACACATGTCATTGCATGTAGTCGCTGCTTGGTATGTGCTTTATGTGGTGTGCTTTCATTTTAGCTCAACTGCAAGTTAGGAAGTTTTTCCATTGAAGTTAGTACTGGGATTTAAATCTAGATGGCTGATAAATGGTTAATGTAGGTGCTAATAAAAACAGTGTCTGGAAGTCTGAAATTTATGTGAATTTTGTCCCTAATTCTATTTATTGCTTCAATTCCTGACAGTAAAATGGAAATTATGGTGTCGACAGATCACAGTTGGTTCTGTGATTGTATGCTTTGTAACTTTGCCATTTATTTAGGTGAATGCCTGCAAGTTATGCAATACATCACACATATTGAATGTTATGTCTTATCCTCATTTAGTATTTTTGCCCTGTAAGCCTTGTCAGTCTTTTCCAACGAAGATTCTCATCCTTGTTTTTCTGCACAACTTCTAATATTCTTTAATTATTTGAATTTAATCTTCATTCTAGTACTTGCTAGTTATTTTCAAAGTGTTTTTATGAACTGACAATATTCAGTTGTTGTTTCCTGAATTTCATATTCTCAGCCAGACTGTTTGGCATACATGCATGTTTCAAAAGGTAAGTCTGTAATAAAAGATGCAACAGCAGTAGGAGTAGGACACTATTTGGTATTTAGTCTTGCAGGCCTTATAGTAAGGGACCATGTTTTTTCAGCAAAGTCTGTGAAGTTCCATATGATTCATGGGAAAATATTTGTTTTGTATATGTTGTGGTCTCCTGACTTGATAAGTCAACTTGTCTCATACTGTATGTTCTGCAGCTTTTAGAACCAGACGTGTAGGGGGGTGCTATGAAAGAAAAGGCTCGCTTCCATCTTACTGTGATCATGAGGCAAGCAAATCCATAACCAGGTCTTTGAAACTTTTACACTATGCAGTAGTTTGTAGAAAAATCCACTGAAAACGCCAAGGAGGTGGCTGATAGTGCATTATTTCTTTATGTATGTAGCTAAAATGGCTAGCTGTCAGATCACCTAGAGTAGAGAGTTGTGTGTGTCAGGAATATTTTCATGCTTTTCAGAGCAATACAAAGGGGTTTTTCTTCATTTTGTTTTCTGATATCACAGTTATGTTCTTAAATGATCATTAGAATCACCTAAGATGATGATTATTATTATTTTTAATATTGTTATTCCCATTGTCTAATTTGAATAGTTTTCTTTCAGGCCTTTTTGTTTTCAAGCCATCTTTGCCAGTTACACAGCCTTGTCTCAATTATTACAGGCAATAGAGATAGTGATGTAGAACTACTACTCTTCATCAGCTCCTTTTTCCCAATGTTAAAATATCCTTGTTTCCTCTGAGTAGGAAGTTTCTCTACAGCTCCACCCCTAGGAAATCCCAAGTTCATCCTGCAATTAAACCAGTTACTGGGCTCCTTTTTTTTTTTTTTTTTTTTTCCTCAGAGTGAAACCTAGGGGGAAATAAAGGGAAACATGTCTTTGGCGTCTCTGGGAAAAAAAATAAATCCTGGCACGTCACAAGTTTTCCTTTCCTATTTTGTGATTTTCAATGCTTATTTATTGTGTCTGTCCAAGTAACTCTTTCCCAATTTCTTCAGTGTCAGGCTTCACCTCAATCTGTTGGTATCCACATAGAATTTGAGTCCTTAATTCATCAATATAACTTATCAGTTGACTAAAATGCTGTGGAACAGAGAGCTTGTTTCTCATTCTCATTGCCTTAGATGACAGTTGCAGGTGGTCTTTCTCGAACTTCATATCCCACTAATCTTCTCCTGGGATACTAATTTTATTTAAATAAATAAACCTGATTTAAAATGTTGTTCTTGGTGTACAGCAGCTATTTAGAGGAAATGTTTGCTAAGATGTACTTTGGAGGCAGGGATATCAATGGCTTTTAAGGTCAAGTAATATCACTAACTGTTCCATACCTTTTGTATTTGTCTCTGTTATCTTCTTTTAGCAAGCCTTCCTAATTGTTTTTTCACACTTTGATTTTATTTTTTGTTTCCCTTTAACTCTTTTCTGCTGATAACACCACCAGCAGAATTAACTAAAACGTATGGTTCAACAGCAACTTCTTGTCTGGGAGGTACAATTGCAGTGCATGTTGTAAACAAAATTTTGAGCTCTGGTGTTAGAACATCTTAATGATATATGTATATACATATATTATGCTAAGAACTATATTAAATTTATATCAATCTTTACGTAGCCATTAAATATATATATATATATATATATATATAACACACATACACCTTTAGACATATCCTTTCTAATCTGAACATCCCTACTCAACTATTGCAATTGCCTGAGTGCTTCATAGTGGTTCCACTGATGGGAGTGCTCCTTCCCAGCGCTATCTGCTTATTCCTGCCCTGGCCCCATCCCCCTCTGTGCTGACACAAGCATTCATGAGACTACGCAGTGAACTAAAGTGGGGAACTAATCCATGTTAAAAGTAATCAGTTCTTTTTGTAGTTCCTTGCCGTGTGTGTGCGTGAATGCTTTTGCTGCATAAGGAGGGAGTGACACGGGTTGGGAATGAGCAGCTGGGGGAAGGCAGGACTGCTCCTCTATTGTGGCGATGCCAAGTCATGCTGATTTAAGGCAACTAATGGCAATGCAGTGTAAAGAGTGGATGTGTTAGAACTTCCCACCAAGTAGTTCAGAATAACATCCCCTCACCCCCAAAAACTTCTATGTGTTTTCTGTGTCTTGATTGAACTCCATGTTCTGCATTTTTCTGCTTGAAGTGAAAGGAAGAGGAAGCTTCAGTATTGGATAGCTGGAATATGGCTAACAGGTACTTAAAATGTAAGATATTAAGCAACTGCTGTCATGTGTGGTACCAGGTTTGCCATATATAAAATACACATGAAGTCCCTGAATGTAAAGGTGTAATTTAGATATCTTAGTTAGCCAGAGGGATCTTTTGGAAAACAATTTAGGATTGTGTGGTAACAGACAGAATTGTACCACATTCGCAGGTGAGACCAGAACTAATTGGCAAAGGACGCATGTTAAGCCAGATTCTTTCTCATACCTGGGTATTTGGCTCTCATTTATAACAGTGTTTTAACGTTAAGTTCATGTGAAAAACCTTTGTTATTTTCAGAGTGAAGTAAAATAACATAAAACTGTTAAAGCACTATTTTGGGTCACCTTATGAGTCTTGTAGTCAGCAATTCATCATGCTTCCATCTACAGGGCTAAATATGTAATACAGTAATGGAAAAAGGCTATTATCTTAGAATGTAGAAGTCCTGTCATGCTGAGTCAGGAAGTATGGCTCTCCCTCTTTGATGCTTTTAGGTGCTTTGATAATTTTTCTGCCTGCTTTTGCGAGTACTTAAAGTTTCAAATAAAATAAATTGCTACAGTAAGAAAGTTTCAGTCTAGCTCTCTGCAGTAACCTTCCTTGGCTCTTACTTCTCATATTGCCAAAAATTGACATGTATGACAGCAAGAAAAAGGAAAATGTGATCAAAATAACCATTTCTTATTAACAGTTCAAGCTCAAACTGAACTTCATGGGGCAAACATGTCCCATAACTTCGTTCCTGCCAGCTTCAGAGTTTTATCAGCTTTATAATTTTCTGTAATATGGAATTGTGCAGTCCAATCATGTGTCACTGATTATTTTCATAATAACTCAGTCTGTGTTATTTTCATTTTATAGAGATGTTTGCTTATATGTTCTTTTCCACCATCCCAGTAAAATCACCAAAGTAAAAGGCATTAGCCATTGCCGTCAATATTCTTTGCTGGAGGGCTTAGGAATGGAGAAGTGGAAGCAGGTGCACCACACTTCTGACTTCAGCTTTTGAATAATTCATCTGTTGGGGAGTATATGCAAATGACTTCAGATAGCTACTTCTGTTGTGATGTTTTTGAGGTTGTTTTCTACCTTGTGCTCAAGGTTTGTGTTCAAAGAGAAACTCTTGTGAAAGCACTTGCACTCCTGCTACTTAGAAAAGTTTTAGTTCTACATCTTTATGAAATCCAAAGCAGCAGATCTTTCCTTGTGCAACTAATAATGTTTTTCTAATACAAGGACAGTGTCTGATCACCTAATTAAGGTGTTGGTTGTGTCGTCCCCCCTCCCCCCCCCCCCAAATAATAGGGAAGATAAAGTAGACATTTGCATTTCAGTTCACAGTTTTTAAACCCAAAACATCAACAAAATTATTGATTGTATCAATGCTTGTCAAAGATTAAACCCAGAAGTGAGAGGAAACAGAAAGGAACAATAAACTGGAGAGAAAACTTTAATCATATAAAGAAGAAATATAACTATAACCAAAAGAAGCATAAAGCTTAAAAGTGAACTAAATCAAAACTTGATTAAATACAACAACACTTCATGTTGAAAGAACAGGCTAAAGCCTGATCAGCCTGAAGATTATTTGTATTTTTTGATTTTCCATGCCAATTATTCCTAGCCAGAAGGTGGAGTTAGAACACTTTTTTGATTAGGTAAAAATAAGGATTTTGCAGTTCTTAGTGCTTTATCTATTTTGTTAGCAACTGTACAAGACAATCTGTTCTGGACAATGCTGTGTGAAGTATGAAGTGTCCAGGTTCTTCTGTCACTGGAATTCCCTGAATGTGGTCTGTAAGATTTTTTAAATAGTATGGCCAGCTGGCAGAAATATGCTGGACTTAGAAGCAAAGGCTTCTAAACTGAAAACATTAGAAAAATATTGCAAGTAATAGTTGAGAGAAATTATTCATGGAGTGAGAGTTGGGCAACAACTTCTGAAGAATGTAAGAGTGTCCCTTAGCAGTCATACATTATAATGACTACACAAAAAGGTAATGACCCTACACTGTATTAAGAAAAGGGGTACAGTGATTACAGTTTGTGATAGTTTCATAAAATCTTTATCTAATGCTGCTAACAGTACAAATGAGACAATTTACAGCATACTGTGAAACCTGCTGAGGAAATTGGGTGAACGTGGGTGGATATTTTGTGTTGAATTACATTCTGCCATTAATCTTTTTTGACTAATTGAACATTTGGAAAAGTAGCCTATAATGCTCAGGTATTTTGCCAATGCTCCTTTTTGTGTCTGATGAGCTGTCAGAAGCTGAATGTTTTGTGAAATTTAGCCGATGTTTTCCGCAACTGGTCAATGCTGACAGGGATCCAAACCAAGGTCAGACAAGGCAATTTTAATCTGATTTCCCTGCCTTGTTTTTTAACCTGCACCATCTGGGAGTCTCCACTGAAAAAACTCTTTTCCCTTGTATGTTAATGTCTTTGTTCTTCATGCAAATGTACTGTGTGTTGATTTGATTAATTCATTAGTCCTGTGTGGGTTGGGGAAAATTCAGGATTACTGAATTCAGGATGATCTTTTATATATTGATCAGAAACATCAAACAGAAGTGATTCCAGAGTCTCTAAGTGTTTTGTTGTATTGGTATTGAATACAGCTTGATTCACAGTAAAGTTACAGAGTGTTATAGATGGCGTTGCTAAACAACCCCCCCCCGACAACCTGTAATGGATTTGTATATATTATACTTGATTGTATAAAATGTAACTTTGCTGTGCAAGTGTCCCAAGAAAAGGAGGAGTACAGGGTTCTTATTTCACGAAAACACTTAAAGATAGCATTCCTGGTAGATAATATTTTGTCAGAAAATTTCGAAGTATTCAAAATGTTTCAAATTTTCAACAGGGAAGCTAGGAATATTGAGATTATCATGAATACTGCGCATTGAGTGGATGTGGATTTTTTTTCCACTTCATAACTTTTTTTTAAAGATGTGTAGCTTTTTGGTTTTATTTGATTGAAAGATTGCTGCATTGTGCTAGTTACTCAGTAATGACTGTCTTTTTTTTTCAAGTAAATCCATGTACCCGTAATTCTAAAATTTATGGATGTTAGACACTTTTTTACTTTTAATAAAACATTTTGCTTTTCCCACTCAGTTTTCAAATCTGTATATTTAATGACTAACCTGGTATGGTGTGTCTAAATACAGTAAAACATCCCGTATGTTCACACTGAAGTCTTGTAACTTCAAAACAGCTACACAACCTTTTTTATATTAGCAAAACTATTGTCAGTCAAAACTATTGTCCAAAATTTTTGAAACGGACAGTTTAACCTGCTAAACTGCAGTTTTTTTTGTCTTTAGAAACATGTTGCCTAGTATTCTGACTAGTTTCAACATCTGCATAAACTGTACAGTGTGCTTCTTTCCTTTAAACATTAATAATCCTTTTTAATAGCCATTTATACACACTGAGAAACTTAATTTTCTACTTTGCAAAGTAGTAGTTCATTTTCCATTTCCTGATGCAATTAATTTAAATAGTTTAAGTGTGATAGTGAGGGTTAACATTGTTTAAGCATAATAGTGTGAGTCAGTCTTACAGTGTTTGCAATAACAAGTTTTCACATCACTATTTTTTTAAGCAGCAGTATGATTTATTTTTTTTTGCATTGAAGCATAAATCAGTGTAACTGTTCCATTCTGCAAATTAGTCAATATTTCTTTTCTAGTTAGCTTTTTCTGGTCTTAACTAATACATTTTGGTAAACTCCAGGTTGAGTGTCCTCAGCTTGCACTACCTTTTGAAAACACAGTCCTTTCAAGAAGTCGAAGCATCTTTAAACTATGTAAATGATTGGTGAAGTTTATCTGACAAGACAAAAAGCTTTAAAGAAATAATTTCTGCTCTCCTATTTTACCTTCTTCTTAAATACAAATAAATGACACTGCCCCATGCTGTCAAATACCTGTACTTGGAAAAGAAATTTGTTCCCTTACCACAGGCATCTAGCGTTTTCCTGGCACTCTAAAGTTTCTATTTTGTACTTTAAGTTGGAGCTACCTCTATAGATTAATTTGCTGGCAATATAACCGTGTATTAAATTATGACCTTAACATTTCCTAAATATTTATAGGTACCTCTGCAAGAGTTTTTTTTACTACTAAAATGTGTACAAAGCAGTGTATGTGGGTGTATACGGTGTGTATGTGTGCACACAGCTACTAGCATGACTAGTGTCATTTAAATACCTCTTTGTCTTTTGTCATCATCCATCCCTAGCACCTTTGAATCCATTGGCCTTTCAGTTAGATTTGACAGAGGATAATGATCTTGAACACTACATTTCCTGTACATTTCATGAAAATCAGTAGCCAGCAAGAGGGGAGAGCCTCCTAGCACCCTTGTTACGAGAAATACCAAAGGAACCACAAAAGACAGACAGAGTGAGTACTCTAAAAAAGGGAAAATGGAGCACTTAAAGCTTGCAGCTCCAAGGTGCCAAGTCATTTAGTCATAAGACAAATGTTCCTAGGATTTCATCACTTACACTCCCCACAGAACTACTTATCCCTTTTTCTGGAAAAGCATGTTTACTCTTAAGATGTTTTATTCAAGTTTTGGGAAGATGGTCTTCTATGTAGTGCAACATAATGGCATATTTCCTGTCATGTTATAGGACTCTGTTTACTGTTCTTCAGTCTTTACCAGTTTCAGAAACAAGCTGTCTGGTGATGGCAGCCTCATGATCAATGAAATGTCTTATTTATTGGCCAATTTACTTATCCTCTGAGCCTTTCTCACAGTAGACTACAACTTGTTTGTTTGTAATAGAGTTAGCTTGCTAGATGGGAACAGCAGTAGCCACGGCCCTTCTTTGAAGGAAGCACTTGAACAGTTTTTGCTTCACAAAACAGTTACAACGGTTTACAAAACTGCTTACAACAGTTGTGCTTTACAGTGAAGCATGAGGCATGCTTCCCTGCCATTGGTGGGATATGACGGCAAGCTGCCTCACTGGATTTTTTTTTTTATGTTGTTGTTTTGGAGAAGCAGAGGAGTAGGTCACAACCTATTCTTGGGGAGCCCTGAACAGTAGAACTGACAGTAGATAAAAGCAGTAGCAAAGCAGTTTGCTTTCCAGGGAAAAGAGGAATTCTTAAAGGATTTCTTTGCACAGATTAATAACAGTGATTCCCATTCATTTTCCTCAGTCTTTTCTGATGTACCAAGTTATTTTTTCCCCTTTAAGAAAAGTAACTTGTGTGTGACTGAAGGATGTTTGTCATTGTATCTCATAGACCATCACATTTTTAGCAGATAAGATGTGAACATTTAGATTCTGAATGTCGTCTGTTTCAGCAGGGAAGTGATTTAAAAAAATTGATCAGCTAACATTATGAAGGGGAGGATGAAGAAGGAAACAGAATATAGGTATTTAAAACTTGGCTGTTTCCTAAAACCAGTTATAACAACAACAAAATTGAATTGTTCAGCCTGGAGAAGAAAAGGCTCTGGGGAGACCTCATTGCAGCCTTCCATAGGGGGCCTACAGGGAAGCTCGGGAGGAAACCTATCAGGGACTGTAGTGATAGGACAAGGAATATTGGCTTTAAAATAAAAGAGGGTAGGTTTAGATAAGCTATTTGGAAGAAATTCTTTACTCTGACAGTGGTGAGGCCCTAGAACAGGTTGCTCAGAGAATCTGTGGATGCCCCATCCCTGGCAAGTGCTCAGGGCCAGGTTGGATGGGGCTTTGGACAGTCTGGACTGGTGGGAGGTGTCCCTGCCCATGGCAGGGGATAGGAATTAGATGAACATTAAAGTCACTTCCAACCCAACCCATTCTGTAATTCTGTGATTTCCTAGTAAGTCTCGCCTTTTTATTGGATATGGAACTGGTATTGAAAAAGCGTAGTTCTAACCTAGAATTCTGCAAGTGTGTGCTTAGTGCATTGGCTGCCCTTTCAGTAATAATCTGGACACTTGTTTGTGGGCCTTTGCTTCTTATCACAAGTTAAATTTAAAATATTATCTGAGAGGCTTCTGACTGTTTCTATATGGGAGGTTTACCAGCAGTGAGGCTGGGGCAACAGAGTCTCCTGCTGGTGCTGCCCATCAAAGCACTGTTGAACTGTCTTGTAGCCCTTCAAAATTCCTCAAAATATAGAAGATTTGGAACAGCCAGCTGTTCCCTTCAGCACCTTGATTGTTTCCAGACACAGCAGCAGAAAAAATGATGCTTTGTTTCCCAAGGGTGTTAGAAAGCTGGCAATTCATTTCTTAGCTGTCGTGGTGGGAGGTGTGATGGAAAGTAAGTTCAGGTTCCTGGAAAAGTAGGCTATAGAGCCCAGAAAGCAAGCTGGAGTGATGTCTGAACAATCACAGAATCAATAAGGAAGGCTTCAGTGAATTTAGTAGAACCAGTTTTTCTTTAGACTTCTCTGTCTGATTTCCAGGTAAACTAATTTTGGACTAGATAGTCTTTGAAGGCCCCTTGCAACAGAAATATTCTATTCTATTCTACTCAGACCTTTTGCTGTTGTCAGTTTAGTTCAGTTTGTTCAGTTCTGTTGTTCAGTTTGGGTTCAAATACCGATTTTTGGCTCAAATTACTTCTAGACGTTGTCCAGAAACAATATTCTTGTGTTGAAATGGCAGGTGCAGCTTTGTCCCATTCCTGACAGCAGACCCCCCAAAAAAACATTTTGAGGTGACATTGAGGTGACAACACTTTTTGAATGAAACCAACATCAAATTGATGTTACTTGCTGCTTTTCCTTGCTTTGATTTTAGAGAGTCTGGGGATGAGTTGTGTGAGATGGTCTGCATGTCTTGAAGTTAATGTTTCAAAAATAAGGATTATCCCTGTTTACTGTCTTTTATGTAGTTTTTCCACTTTGCATATGGATGGTGGCTTGGCAGGGGGTGAGGGGGGAGTGGTCCTGGTTTTGATCACTTCCACTTGATACAGCATGTGTCCCAGTAATCCCTTCCAAAATTATAGTAGTTCTTATGTTAGCTTGAAGAAAGAAGGAGATTTTCTCTTTCGGTGCAGCTTTTCAGTTGGAGATGTGTACAGCGAAAAACGAGTAAAAAGCATACACAACCTCTTGTCTGAGAAACTAATTATACGTCAGGGGCTGAGAATGAATATGCGTTATTCATATTTATATATATTTTGACATATAGCTATAAGTTAAGACAATATGAAAATAAACATTGTTTTTGTAATACTGACTCATTTTTCAGGTTTCTTCTCTGCAATGGTCTTTTCCTGGCCATTCTAGTTTTAGCTTCTTTCTTCATGTTTTCTTAGAGCCAGTAGGAGGAATGCTGTGAGCACATGTGGTACAGACTCTCTCTGTTCAGATGTCTAATGTTACAGTGCACTGGGATTCCCATTAGGCCTAGCTCTAATGAGAACTCCTTAAATTCCATAGCCCGAAGCTGGAGTGTGCCTGCTATAGGTGTAATATGTGAATTTAGCACTTCCAATAATATTTTTTTTAAGCTTGTGCAAACCATTCAAAGTTGTGTGTTTTTTTTCTTCAATAGATTTTGACAAGTGTAACAAAAACACATTCTTCATATCTGTACCTTACTATCAGTTTACAAGACCTTGTGCCAAAGCATGTTGCCGTAATACACATTTTGTAATTTTAATACAGGTGAAATACAATTGTTTAGAATAATTCCAAAAAATAGCCAATGTTTTCTTGCAGAAATTAAAAATAAAATAAATTGGAGAGGGCAGAGGGGAAAGAAAACAGTGGACACCTTGCACTTAATTTTCAGTGTTCTGTGATTTGGACACTTAACCATTTAGCAATGGCTTGTAACCATTCTGTAATGGTTACAAACCCTGTAATACGTTGTTACAGAATGGAAAGTATCGGGCGATTCAAAACTTGGCTCCATTTGTAAATTGCTATGGACTGATAGAAGGAAACTGTATATTCAGTTTTCACACATTCTTTCTAAATTAAAGTTCTGGAACTGAAAAATAAAGTTTGAGAAGCTGTCACAAACTACTTTTGCTGCTCTACATGTTTATGTTTATTCTTGAAAGTCTTCAAAATAATTTTTGTCTCAGGTTATTTAAAGCAGAGCACTGTAAAGTAGAGCAGTAGAGCTCTAATATATAGTAAATACTATCCTTAAATGCTAGATGTTCTAAATATTTGTCTATTTGGAAAAAAATGATGGGATGATTATTTCTATTGCTGCAGGTTGTTTTGTGAGATCTTTTTGCTTTCCTGCTCTGGGAACAACAGAGCTTTGTCCCCATAAAGTTACCTGATGAAGTTGTTACTGGATTCGAATTTGTGTTTACAGATTAAACAGAAGTGAAAGAAGCTGAAAGCTTGCATTCCGAAACTGATGACTTTGGGGGGGTGGGGGGGTGGGGGGGTGGAATTGTACCATTTGAAATAGCGAAAAATAAATCTATTGCTCTTGGTGGAGTAGTAATGACTGGAAATTATTTATGCAGATCAACGTTCTTAGAAAATCCAACGAAGCTTTTAGAAAATATTTTTTGTAGGTTTATAGATTTGTAAGTCCTTTCCTGAAGCTATGGTGAGTCCTGCATACTGTCATTCTCCTTCAATTGTAAACATAGTTTCGGTACTACCACTTTTGCACCAAACGCTGTTCCTAAGCGACTGCTGACGTCAGTTGGTGCAGCACAAGAAGGTTTGTGTGTTTATCTGCTGTGGGCAGACTCTTAGAAAAGACGAAAGTATTTAACTAGATTAGGCTAAAGAGGTTGCTGCTTTAAATAAGCATACATACTGTTTGCAATGTCGTATTTTATTTTTTCTGTTTTCTTTTGATTAGCAGTTGTATCTTCTTTTGCATATGTCACACAGTATCCAGTTTGCAGGAGAGGATCAGGAGGGGTGCATATTCTCGTTGCAGTTGCTTTAAAGGGAAAGCATTTTTTCTTCTTTTCTATAGCATAGAATAATTTAAAAGGAGCATGAATATCATAGCATAAAGATTTCGGTACCCGATTGCGAGGTTAGAAATTAGGAGTATTAGAAATGAAAGCAGGCATACAATTTCCAGTTCAAGTGAAACATATTTACTCAGAGATTTTTGGCTAGAGTCTATACATTTAGAAACACTGGAATGATACTCTTGGAATATTTTGCTGCATGCTTTTGTATTAAACAAAATCAGAGTATAGCTGGTTTAGGAACCGTTGTACATTTTTATTTGTTTTTGGTTTTACTTGCAACACACCCACGCTGAATAAAAATTACCTGGGGGGAGAGGAAGGGAGGGGGAAGAAAAAAACCTCACCCTTGTATGAAAGTAAAGGAAATAGTAGTGGGACTGCAGTTAGGGCAGTCCAAAGAGAGAAGCTAGGCAGTTTACAGGAAGTAGTACTACACAACGATTTACTAAGGCAGTAAGAAAAATTGCAAGTGTTTCTGGCAAAAATCTTTTCTTCAGATTGAAGAACAGAAGCAGCAAATTTCAGAACCAAGTAAAAGTTGAGAACAATTGCTCCAAATTAAATTAGATTTATTTATTTATTTTTTAAGAAAATGCTTGTGGGACATAGGAGCATATTGGTAAGCACCGAAGTGAAAAGCTAAATAAGGTCCAGACCAAACATAGCTGTTTTGATGGCCTCATTGGTCTTGAAGTCCATTTCAATTTTTTTATGTTTCCTGCACTGGTATATTGTGTTATCTAATTTGGCCTTGAAAACCTCCGAGGATGGAGGCTGCACAGCCTCTGGGCACTTTGCTCCACCTTGCCCTATTGCCTGTCTGTCTTCATAATGAGAAACATTCCCCTTATATCTAGTCTGAGCCCCTCTTGTTTCAACACTGACTCTTGTCCTCCCACTGTGCACCACTGGGTACAGCCTGGCTGCCATCTTGATGACCTCCTAAAGGGCACTGGCAGGTGGCTAGTACATCCCCCCGAAGCCATCACTTCTCCAGGCTGAATAAACCCATACTCCCCAGCCTCCCCTCACAGGGTCAAGTTTCCAGTCCTCTGGTCATCTTGGCGGACCTCTGCCAAACTTGCTCCATTTTAATGATGACTTTTTGTGTCGGAGATTCCAAAACCAGATGTAGTGTACCAGGTATGGTATCAAAGGAGCTAAGCAGAGAGGAATAATCCCTTCCCTTGATCTAATGGCTGTGTTCCTGATAGTGGAGGACAGGATAAGGCTGGCATTCTTCGCTGCCAGGGTGCGCTGCTGGCTTGCGTTGAGCCCCTCATCCTTTTCAGAAGCGCAGCTCCCTTGCCTGTGCCTTTGCAAGGGATTCTTCCTTCCCAGGTGCAGGACCTCACCCTGTCCCTGCTGAATTTCATGACTCCAATTGACCCCTTCTTTCAGCCTGTCTAGGTCCCTTTGGATGGCAGCCTTGCCCTTGTGTAGACGGTCTGCTTCACCCAGTTCAGTGTCATCTGTGAGCATGTTCTGTAAATGTTTTCCATTATTCAGAAAAACATAGTTGGTTTAATTTTTTTTTAAAGTATTTGTGAGTGCTATTACTTATTTGCCCTTAGTGATTCTTTTTCTAGGCCTTCAATGAATTTTCATCCCCCTTAACAATATTTTCTTATGACAAAAATCTCCTCTTCAGTTTTCAGTAATGAAGGAGTTAGGAAATGACATCTAATTCAGTGAACTTTTCTTAAATTTTGAAGTCACTTATGAGTTTTGTTAGTGTAAAAGAGTAAAAATGGCTCAGATCAAGAGTCCATGTAGCTTAATATTCTGTCTATAACCTCAGGTTTTTGACTGAGATCAAATTCAACATCTTTTAACCTCTGGTTTTTGACTGAGGTCAAGTTTAACATCTGTTCTTATTAGTTAACTATCTCCCACATCCTTGACTTGAAGAAGTCATATTAAACAGATTTTTTGGGACTGAAATGTGGGCTAGAACTTCTTCCACAGCTCCCATGCATCTGCCTGTTATTGTAGCGTCTCCAGGAGCAGCACACCAAGGGAGAACCAATAAGAACAGTAATCGTAAGTAGCTGCTTATCACTTCCTGTCTATTACAAGGGCTAGTGTTCAATTAAATGCATTAAAGATCATGAGGAAAAAATAAAGCAGCCATAATCAGAGGCCGATAGAAGGATGAAGAACATGAAGCATATGATGCTCTTTTTCTCCCATCCAGCCTTCTATGCTTCCATCTGTTTCCAGTTCAAGGGACTTTCTAACGTAGTTTAGCTATTTAGTGACAAGTGCCTCCCTTTCAACTTCTGAGAGCTTCTAATTTTGCCATGTCTCCCATTGAACTTATGTAAACTTTTTGCATCCACATGTTCCTTTGATAAGGCAGGTTACTTAAAGAAAAAACTGCTTTCTGTTTTGGACCTGGCTCATCCTTGCCCTTTCTAATGACATTTGGTTCTTGTGCTGTGAAAAAGTAGTCTTTTGTGTTTAACTTTCTACTGACTGTTCCTCGGGCAGAATTTGCAACCATCATGATTTCAGCATAGCAGTATATGTGACACCTAGCAGTGAAAATAACTAGTTTGTTTAAAAAAATCACTTTAATATGATTTTAGGAACCAGCAAAGTTCATGACTTTGTGTATTCTTAGAGTGAATATATTGCAGTAATATGTAGTTTTCCTGTTTCCTGGAAGATAACTATCTGTCATTGCAAATTTTTGCTGCTAGATGTGCCACTCCAAGTGTTGCCTAATGATATCAGATGGTCTTTTGCAAAATACCTAGAGACAAATGAACAGCAGAAAAATCTGTTCACTGCAAAATGATACCATTCTATAACACTGATTTCTTTCTGCAGGGGAAATGTGTCAATTCTGCGTAGTGTGAGAATGGCTGGAAATATTATAACTGTCTTTGCATAATTACAGAGAAATGGCTGCATCTTGGACATAAGGCCTTACAGGTATTTTACAGGTATTTGTGCTGCAGGTTTTGCTCACGTTCAGAGAGCAAACTGTGTATTTTTGATAATACATAGATTATTCCAAAAATTGTCCATTGAGTGTCACTGACTTCAGAAGGCAGCCACAACAGAGATCTCAGAATACAATTCTATGAACAGAAAAAAGGTCACTCTTTCCTTATTAGGTCATATGTTAAGAGTAGAAACAAGCAAGCCAGAACAAAAAAGAAAGAAACTCATTTATGATGTATGATCTTACAACAATTCTATTCCAAATTTTCAAAGCTATTGCTCTTGGATACCATTAAAATTTCCATTAAAATTAATTACAATCAAAATTGTGTAACTTAAAAAAAAAATAATTTAAATTGTTAGCCACTTTAAAATTATTTTAATCTCTCCTTGAATTAAGGAAATAAAATATTAAAATTATTTCTTTAAGATCACCTGTCGTTTAACTGTAATTACCTTAAATTGAGACAAAGCAAAAGGCTTTTATTATTTTTCCTAATTGCAGTACAACCTATACTAACCATTCTGGGCTCAGATTTCTTGGTTACCATCCTGTATGTTCTGTTTGTGAAACTATAGCTGGGCTCCACTCCAAAAACTTCTCTCTGGAAATTTATAATAGGCAAACGGGGAAGCCTTTCTCTTTGGACTTGCAAAAAAAAAAAAAAAAAAACCCATGCTGGTTCTTTATAATTTTTTATTAGTTTATTTGTTGGATTATTATTTTTAGCAGTCCACTGTGACTTTTTGAAAAGTGATATTTTCAGTGCAGTATCAACAGTAGTAATTAACATTAGTATTAATGCTGCACTATTTTCTCAATCAGGCGCTTTTCTTTGGTTTTCAGTACATTTAAACCGACTATACACAACTCTAAAATTCTGAAACTGTGTAGAGTCAACAGAACCTTTCAGAAGCATTTTGTTCATTTACATAGGGAAAATAAATTTTATTAATGAAGTGGAATAAATTGTAGAGATGTATTAAGCTAGTATGAAACGTACTGGAATTGGAATAGTCCTTCACTGATGATTGGCTAACAAGAGGCTTTTGTTGTTCTTTTCATTGTTTATACAAAGATTATGAAAATATAAATTTGATCTATTTTTGATCCTGTAAATTTCTTCTTCCCACTTTCCTTTGACTCTTGCTTTTATTCCAGACATACAATTAAACAAGTATAAAGTTAGTTTCTTCAGAAATGTCCTGAAAGGCCAGGATTCTTCAATAGATATGGCTTAATTTTTGTTAACATGTATTAGACAGCAATTAGAAGGATGGTTGGCTGATAAGATGCATTTACAAAGCTATAAATTAAGTATGCTTGGATGCAAGTGGTGAAGACTTTTTTTTTTGTCTTTTTAGGCCAGAGTAAATAATTCTGAGGTACAGTCCACATACGGCTGCCAAAAAAAGGAAAGTTTTATAGATAAGCTACGCACGACTTTGAAAGAATTAGTTTTAACTCAAATGCAGTAATACTTAGCTTAGTCTTTGTGGAGATAATTTGAACGCATTTTAAGGCTTTATTTTCTAATTTCTTTTTGAGTAGTTCTTTATTGGAGGCAACCACTTTAACAGATTGTACCAAGAATGGACTCTCAGCATATTTTGCAAAGAAACCCTAGTCATTCTCTTTCTGCTTTTGGTAGCTTTGCCTCATTGGCTTATTTCAGAAACTAACCTTTCTTTTTGGCCAAATACTCAACTGAGTTACATGCTGCAGAGCAGTGGTTCACAGACTAGATGGGATCGCTAACGGTTGCTAACCCAGTTTTGTTTCCTGCAGTTGCAAGGGGAATTTCATTCCTGACACAAAACCAAACTGCTTGTTAGTATCAGGAGTTCTCACCATGGAAGAAATGAAGCTTAAAAGCAAAATTATCACAACATGGGAAATAAAATTGGCAACTACACCTTTTGGAGTAAAGGCAAGATGGGGATACAAGGTAATATTTCTTTCTTCTGTAGGAATCATTTACTATTGACATACAGTGACTCCTTTATTTCTTAAGGTTTCTTTCAAATGGAGTTATCCCAGAAGAGGATGTACCTTGTGGTGTAAAATTTTGTGGAGACATACCTAACTAGTTCAGGTACTGCTGAGGGCATGTTTGCAGTAGCACATAATTCTTCTCAGGCTGTGAATTCTGGGAAAGGAACGGAGCAAATATTTAAGTATTGAGTCAATGTTGAACTCGAGCCACTGTGGCTACTGAGCTAGTACTACCTAAGCTAGTTAGCTTGTAGTTTGCAAAGAGTTTTCTAACATACTTCTTGCTAGTTTGTATGAATGAACTAGAAGCATCTCAGTGCCTTCAACTACTACTCGTAGCTCTTCTGTCGTAGTGGAAATAGGCCATATAGTGTTATATGTCCTGTCAGTCTTCTCTTGGATTTTTAAACCTGAAAAAAACCTAGAGAGATACTCATGGCTGAATTTATCCAGTACTTCAAACAATCTGGTAGTTTACTGAGTTAATATAAGCTTATCAGTTATTATTTCAAAATGTGGTGGGGGAGGGAGGGGATGAAATGTTTAGTGTTCTGAAACATGCATTTTAGATTGCCCTTAGTATGTTCTCACTGTATAGCACACAAGTCATAAAAAGTCACATTATGCTTTTAAATATTACTAAAACCTGAAAGATTTTGTTAATGTGATATACATTTTAAATTGCATTAAGTAATATTTTGGGTAAATTTTATGAATTTGGGAGGAAAAATGTTCATGTGCTTTAATGATATCTTGCAATGTTCTTTGACTGCAGCATTAGCTGCCCTTAAAGCCAGTGACCCAACTCTTCAAAAATTAAAACCTCTTTTTTATATCGTTAATTTAGTTCTGTAGTCCCCACACTGGTATTGAAATCTCTGGGATGTTGTTCTTTAGCACTGCTGAAGTAATTTGTGGTAGAATAAGCTTTGAAATATATTTTGCTTAAAAGCATGAATCTGTACTTTCCTCTTAAGATGTCTGTTCTGCATGAGAGAATTATCAGGAAATTGTACATCCTAAACTGGGGGAAGAAGTGGTATCATTACAGTTCTTGGCCCTTAGTAGGTTACATCAGCAAAGTATGTATTAAAAATGTGTAAAATACACGTGATTCACATTAGAATTTATAAATTATTTTATTCTGTAAACAGTCTATCTAATTCTCAGTTTGTGAGTCATACCAACTTTTGTTGTTTTTCATAAACAGATTACATTAGATTTTGAACCCCTTGATTTTTAGTGTAATTGCTAGTACTTGAGCTAAAGAAATAATACTGAAATCTCTGTGCAGACCTGTTCCTGAAGAAAGATTTGATGATTTTTTGAGCCAGTTAATTACTGAATCTTGGTTGTGGTTTTTTGTTTTGGTTTGGTTTCGAGTGAAGAACTGTGCAGCAGAAGAATCCTGGAGTAAGAGAGGTACTAGTCACACAGCAAGCTGAACTGTCAGTGCTCAATCAGGTTGGCATCTGCTAGGGCCTTGCTAGATGTCACTCTCCTCTGTTGCTACAGCATGTTTTGAGATGGATTTTTAAACCTTGCTAATAGCTTCATTAACTATTGAAAGTGTTGCAGCAATGATTTGATAGATTGGACCACTAGAAGTCATTACTAAATACTCTGTAATAGAAAAATGTGCTTCTAAGGTGTATAAGGATTCCTCATTGCATTGGTAGTATGCTGGATGTTTCTGTTACATGACTTTTAATTGGCTAGTCCCTTCCTTACACAAGGCTTTATCAAGAAAGTTAAAAATACCTAGTGGTATCATGGCTAGAAACAAAACAGTGGAAAAGCTTGCAAAAACTACCTGCAAAACCATTTACTAATAAAATGTTTCATTAATTTTTGGCAGAATGTCTGCTTACTGTATTATAATCTGAACTGAAGAAAGTATGAAATTTACAAACCCATCTATGTATTTAAATAAGATTAGTGGAAAACTCAGAAATTCAAACAAGTTGACTGTAAGCTGTTGGATGATACTGAGTGACTGGAGTTAATATTGATATTGTAACTGGTAGATAAAAACTGAAATACATATAATGACAGTAAAATAAATCAGAATTTTAGAAGCTGGAATGAATATCTTTTCATTGAGATGTGCCATGCAATGTCAATTCTGTCAAGAGTTACTACTGAATATCTGTGTCAGTTGTTTAAGTGAGTAAAAAGATAAATGTTTTGTACAGATAATGTGAATATATATCTTGAGCTATGTATATATATGAACAACTATGGAAACTATAAATATGAACAACTATAGAAACTCCTCTAGGAACTTCTCTGCTCCTTTGGTATCAGCTAAGAAACTAGCTAAATAGAAAAGAGTTTTTGTTTGTTTGTTTTGTTTTGTTTTGTTTGTTTGTTTTCCTTTAAAGTTTCAAGAAGACTTGTCCCATCAGAGACCCATCCTGTATTTTGTGGCACCTTGAGAACTTTAAACTACATTTACATATCTTTATGTAAATTGGTTAGATTTTATGAGGGTGGTATGCTCAGATTAAATCTTTACATACCATCAATGATTGTTTATTGAAGCTGCCAATCAGGCAAAACAGAAAATGAAAAGCAACTGTTAGGTTCTTCCTGGGAATATTTAGAATCTGCTTTAAGATAGCAATTGGAGATCATCCCTGTAATGGTGATTGCAATGTCAGTGATTGTTCAGAATTCATACTGGAACAACGCAAACCAGAAGATCCACTACACTTGTGCTTAAATGGCAAATTTATTGGTCAGAAAGTTTGTTAAGCTAAAAGTGGGAAGTAAATAAAGCAAAATTCCTGCAGGCAGCATTGGGACTATTCAAAGACATCATACCGGAAACTTGAGGCAAATGCATGCCTTTTTTTTTATTTTTTTATTTTTTTTATAAAAAAGTGCAAAGAAACATGCCGTGATAAAACAAGGCAGCAAGAGAGGCTTAAAGGAAAAGTAAGCATTCCTGAAAGAAAATTAGGCTTCTGTCTAGAACAGACAGGTTAAATCTAATACTCTGAGGCAGGTGAAAAAGAATCTGAAGAGCAACGTGCAGAAAATACAAAAATCAGTGGTAATATTTCAAATGCATTAGAAGCTTGAAGTCTCTCAGTGTCTTTAGGACTGTTGAGTTCTCAGAAACAGAGGGAGAGTCTATATAAGATGAGGCCATAGCAGAAAAAGAAATGATTTTTCATCTGTTCGCTGTGAGAGAACCTGGAGAAAATTCCATCACTGGAAGTTTACAGGCAATGTTTCAGAGGATTTAAGTGTTTTTAATAAAAACAGCAAAATGTCAGGACCAGATAGCGCAGGCCCAAGGTTCTCAAAAAAACTAAGAATGAAATAATTCAATTGTTGACTGTAATGTGCAGCTTTTTTACTTAAAATGTGCGAGGTCCCAGTGGAGTGGAAGACAGCTGATGTCATATCACTTAATGAAAGTCCTTAGGAGAGCTTTTAAAAACTGTTAGCCAATAATGATGATTTTCATAGCAAGCAAACTGGTAGAAATCATAACAAACATTAGCATTATTCATTTCAGATAAATATGGTGTTTTGGGGGAGAGTCAACACTGCTTTTGTTAGCAAGTCTTGCAGCAAACAAAACTGCAACAGTTTTTGGAACGAGTCAGCAAGTCTGTAGATGATAAAGATCCATCTGACACTGGCAAGAGTGGGAAAGGGAAGAGAAAGAGGTAACAGAGCTAATAAAAGCTATTGCAACAGCTTTCATACAAGGAAGGATTTATGGACTGTGGCTGCAGCAGGACAAAAGGTATCTACAGGGAGAGTATGACAGTGGTCTGTGAAATCATGAATGACAGGGAAAGCCAACTTCCCAGGGGTTAAACTGGATCCAACAGCCATGTAGTTCCCTATATCCTTCTGCTTGTCTTTAATAGTTGGGTAACAATCCTCTGCTCACTCTGAGCTTTCAGAGACACCAGACATCCAGTGCCACCTAGTCCAGTCCAGCTTGCCTAATCATCCTCAGCTTGACCTGCCTCTGCTCTGGATTGCATTGTGGGTGGTACCCTAACCTCTGTAAGCAGACCAGATACTTGGGAAGCTTGAGGCCAAGGGAAAGAAAGCATTGGGCATGTTGGGCTTCTCTATATCCTTTGTCACTCAGTCATCTTCCCCATTCAGTGGTACACTAATGTTGTCTTATACTCCTCTGTTGTAGAACAGGACTGGAAATTGAAGAGGAATGACCTTTATGCCATGTGTGCATCATCTTTGTGAAAATCTGCCCTCGTAGCTCTATTTTTAAAATGGTATTTCGCATATACTCAGTAAACCCTTTTTATCTTTAGAGCACAGCAATTGAAAATTCCACCATAATGTGCACAATTTGATCTCAAGTGAACTTGGCCTATAATTTCAGCTCTGAGCTTGGGCTGTGCCCCCAAACTGAACAGGAGGATGGGTTCTTCCACTCTTTATCTCTTCCTTGGCTTGTCATGCATGATTTGATAAGGGATAAGAACTGAATGTGGGTGTGGGGGAGAAAATAGGACAAAATGTTTTGGTAAGCAGAAGGAGAGAAGCTGGGAGCTGGGTCTGAAGGAGAGGAGGTTCAAATGGTGGTTTGAACATGCATAAGAATGGGATATTTTATATCTGGAGTAATGAGATTGACACACTAGATGAGGAGGTTATGATGAGAAGCTTGAGAAGTAAACATAATTAGAGAGAGATGGGAATAAGCAGGCAAGAGACAGGTCTAGATTTATGCTAGAAGGGACAAGGCTGTAAATCTTGTATTTGGGAGAGCAAACAAAAGTTTGTGCCTGCTGTGGAATGCTGCAGCTGGAGCCTGAAAGACACTGTCTCCCCGCTGTTGCAAGCAAGACCTGAGAAGTGCTCCTATGGCTTTTTAATATTCATCTGAATAAGAGATGTTAAGCTGACTTGTACCATTCCTTGCTCCAGTGGCACAGATCTGCTGATAGCTAGTCACTCTGTCAATGGGATGACGTGTGATGGAATTCAGGAGTTTTGGTTTATCTTGAGAGGAATTGGTAGCAGGAATTAAAAAAAAAAAAAAAAAAAAAAAAAAGTCCTTAGGTTTTGGAGGAGAAAAATTAAATAATTCTGGAAATGAAATTGCCTATTATTTGTAAATTCCAATTATGTAATTCCATACCCCTCTGTTGCCCCTTTTCCTCCTTCCCCCTACGTCAAATCCTCAAATTGTTGATACATCGCAGTGAATGATGAGAGAGGTGCTCTTCACTGCAGTGCCCACTTCACCATGCCCCCAAACAGGGGATGGTGTAAAAAATGAATCAGAAGTCAGAAGAAAACAAGAGATGGGATTATGCTCCAGGCAGTTGCACTCACACTGGGGAGCTGAGTTCTACCCTTACTGTTATCATTTTTTTTGCGTGTATGTGAGATCTGGGGTGAGTCACTAAAATCTAACTTTCATAGGTGGTTACTAATTGTATGGGTTTGTTTGTTTGTTTGTTTCCTTTGAGACTGTGGATCTGATTTGCAATAATGGTAACCATTCTTGGCTATCAACTATACCTTGAACATCCAAAATCTACATGAGTGGTGACAGAAACTGTATGTTCAATTCTTAGCCATCTAAATTTATCATGATGATTTTTAGTCTTTTTCTATCTGAGATACTAATCAGTAAAGTACTTCAATATCTTATGATCATTTTGTAACTAAATTTGTGGGAATGTTTGTAAGTATTCAGGTGTTATGGTAAGCACTATACAAAAGGCAGAGGAAGTATATTTGTTGAGTGATTTTGAACTGCATTCAGCAAGGATGGGGCCATACTCTAAACAATAAAGAAGCAGAATACTATACTCATTCTGTGGACCTGATCTGTTGGTTTTTTTCATGTTTGACAACTGACGTTTTGCTGTATTTCTCTTGACAGACTGAACTCCTATCTCACTAAGCCATCTGTAAATCCCTTGCAGCTAAATCCTCTCAGTATTTTGACAGCTAGTGTGTATGCTTCTATTTCTATTTAGGAAATATCACGCTAACATGTATGTAAGCATAATTATTGTGCCTGATTAGGCTATTTTATGAGATTAAGGATTTCATAGGTATACGTTTCTTCCATTGAATTTTGAAAAATGCATTCCATTCACTTGAGTCAGTGATGATGAACTACGTACACACATCACCAAAAAGGAATGTGACAGCTAATTAAACAATTGTTCTTTGCAATGGAACAAGTTCTGTTGCTCATGAATTGAAATTATTGTTTATAATGCATCCGCATGTGGCAGTGCTATTGCGATCCTAAAACATTAACCACAATATTTTTAATGTCAAGAACAGTGTGAGTGCTGCTTATATATTATAAATCTGTATTACAAATACGTGTAAGTATATTATATTATACATTATTGTACATCAGCTTTTCATATATTTCAGTTATAATATTGGAGTTTTGTGTGCATTAAAGCACTGTAATATTTTTAAGAAACCTACATTTATGCTTTACAGTTTTGCTGGAAATGTTACAATACTAATGGCTCTAAACTGACTTCAGGTGTACGTGATTATGATGAAGCCTTTGATTTTCCAGCAATAATTTATCTTTTTTTCCACGTGCAGGTCAGATGTGTTTGGAAGAATTAATCTGTGCAGATAATATGAAATGTGCAAAAAATTCTATAGCTAATAAGACTTTAAGAGCTACGTTTTGTTTCAGGGTTGAAAGTATGACAAGAAAGGATCACTGTGGTTGAAATAATTGAATGACAAAGCATCTTTGTCTGATAGTGTTGTTATCCTGATAACCAGTCTATTGCAATTGTCTTTGTCTTGGTCTGTCTTTAAAATATTTATCATAAAACTCTCATCTTTCTTGGAGAAGATGGAGACTTTTTTTTCCCCAAAATTAACACTATAGAAAATTCATCAGAAGATTCATCTTTATTCCATTAACAGTTTGGAAGGTTTATGGTAAAGAATGTATGAGGTCACATAAAATGTGTGAAATAGAAATATTGAATTGTTTCTGAACTTAAAATGGTCTGTTAACCTTTTATGCCATAATTGTTTAGACGTGGGTGTGTTACCTTGCCATTGTTATCTTATGATACATCAGCTATCCTGCAGTAATTGCTGATGGATTTCCTTTTATTCCCTGTGTAATAATCCATTCTCAGTGTATTTTCTCTGAGGGGTGATATTTTGAAGCATTTTATTTTTTAAAAACACGGGCTACAAATGGAGCAGCTGACAAGCAGCAGCTTGCACCACACTAATTGTCTAATGGATGCCTCTGAGAGGGCCTAATGCTTTCAGAAACATCCCACTTCTCTAGGGTAGATCCAGCTCTGTGAAACTGCAGCACTTCGCGTCTTGAGTCGTGCATTATCAACATATTTCCACCAGCTAAGAAACCAGGTAATTCACATTTCCTGGAGTTGAGGCATATATATTGAGAGGTTAGGATTTATCAGGTTGCTTTGAAAGATCATAATTTTAGTGCTTTTATGATATTCGTGACTTCCAGGAGGTTTTGTTGTAGTATTGTAAAGAAAGTGCAATGTAACGTGGGTTGTACAGAAGATCTAAGAATGTTAAATGTATTGACTTAATATTGGCACAAAACAAACATAAGGAATCTCAGCATTTACTGTTGGTTTGAGTATATGTTCAGTTAACATAATTCTGTCCTTGTGATTTGACCCAGAAATTTAACATGTTGACTTACAGTTTTAAACTGATGATGAAAATCTTTTTTTTTTTTTTTTTTTTTATCAGAATATTTCACTATTCCATATATATGGTTTAGGTTAAAGTTGTTGAAGTCCAGTTCACTTCTTATTGGACAGCTGTCTCCACTGCTGGCATCCAAGTTATTCTAAACTGAGTGGAAAACAGGTCTCAGACTTTCATTGCCTATATTGTTATAAATGTGCTGTTCAGAATGACAGACTTCATCTGTTTACTCTGTAGTATGCTGATCTCTCAGCAGTTTAACTTTTTCCTTTCCCACCAGCCTCTAGTAATTTGGTTCAAACATTTGCATGTTAATAGTACAGAAAAGTCAAATTTGCATCTTTTACCACGAGTAGTCTTTCTCTATACAGACTGATGATGCAGTAAGGAACCAGTTATGAGGGCAGCTCATGAATATAAATAGTCCCATTTTACAAGTATTTTGCCAAGGTCAGTGAAAGAGAGGAGGGAGGTCAGAAGTAGATCCTTAGTCGCAATCACATCTGGAGCTGAAACAAACTCTTTCTTTTTCTGTAGAAATTTGGCAGTGCTTTAGGGTTGCCAGAGTTTAGATGCTAAAATCTGGGACAATGGCAGAGAACTAAACTGTGCATAGATTAACTGTGCATGGAAAGTACAATTTATCTGCATACTAACTACTTTTCCGGATGTCCCATAGCCTTGATTTCTGCATGTTTGGAAAAACAACTGTTACCACAGAAATACAGGAAAAGCCATACCCTATATGCTTTTCGTAAAACATCAGATTTGACCACTAGATCATAACATCTTAATTATACAGGACATCTGGCAATCCTGTGAGCTTCAGTCTGCATTTTTTCCCGCATCACAGAAAAAATATTAATGCATCAGCAGAAAGCATTCTTTGGATACAGTGATTATTGTTCAAGATGGCACTACTGGCACTTGGTTTTGACCTCATCACTTATTTCTGCCTGGCAATGACTTTCAGTATTGTCCAAGTGCAGACTGGTGTCTTCTCAAAGCAAAAATATTTTTTGTTTTCTCTTATCTGTCAATCTGTCCACTTAAGTAGCCTCTGTCATCATAACATTGTAAAATACAACTCAGAAATCTCCTTTGAGTGAGGGAAAAATGCATGTCTGTAAGTTCAAAAAAGAATAATGTTTACACGATTCTTCTCAGTTTAATACTGGCTTTTAAAGAAACTGTCTCGGGAGTGTAAGCACTTCAGGAAAAGAGGATGCGGGTCACTTGCAAAAAATAAAATGAAATAACATTAGCAACTCAGGGATAGAACACTTTTTTTCATTGCTAGAAGGAACACAACAGCCAGGGAACATGGCAGTGGGTGCTTTCTAGGTATTTCCCAGCCAAAGTAGTCTCCTCTCTTTGTATACAGCAGTTATTTTTCCTCCATATCCAATGAGTCAAAGTGATGGAGTACATAAAATTTTTCTGTAATTATTGACCAGTCTTGTAGTTTGACTGAGTAAATACTATGAGTATGTTTAATGACTGTTAAATATAGTCTAGAATAATGCTGTAAAGACAAATCACTGAATATATGCTTGAGGAATATAGATTGTTGGCTATGAGCTAAAATACAAATCCTTGTATCCTCCTGTCCCCTGGAACATCCCTGGCAGGTCGAAGCACTGTTTGGAGATGGTACTTTACCACTTACCAAATTCAAGACCTTTTATGTTACAGTTCACTTTGCCATATAGATTTGGGAAACTTGGGAAAAGTACTTTTAAATTACCCTTTGTTAAGGGGCATTAATCTTCTGAGTATAAATGATTTTTTCTCAATGAGAGCACAAATGACCATGGCAGTGTAGGTTTGGACATGAGACAGTTATGGTAAAAAGTTTCAAAATTGTCTATCTTTTTTTCTGCTGCAACAGATGAGGACTGGTTCATAATCTGTTATTTGTGCGGGAGTGAAGGCAGGAGCAGCACTGCTTACTGTGAGCCTCATATGCCCATTGCAATAGCCTTCGTTACCTTACTAAATAGCCTGGAAAGAGCATTAAGCTCTTTCAGCTATTTGATTTCTAGCATCTCAGATAGTTTGTTAGAATGGTAGCTTGAAATAAGATACACCCCTAGACCATAAAAAAAATGTCAAATAACTCTTGTCTGAATCCAGTTTTCAGTAGCTGTGTATAAAATTATGACCCTTGTGGATAATACAGGCTGGCACTAGCCTCAGTTAATATCAGCAGCTCGAACCATTCTTCAGAAGGAAAGCTTTTCAGGAACGTCTTTGAGAGGGCATTAATAGCCTGTCTCTGAGAAGGTTTGTTCACTTATGAGAAAGCCATATTGTGAACCATGCGAATAATCAAGTGATTATGGGGGGACAGTTATTTTGGATCAATGCAGAAAATCCATTGAGGAATGATGAGAGGGAAGTATTGGAATTTTTTTATTAAAATAGAGAAACTGATGATAGAGAGAGAGCCTACAGGCCAATTTCACTATCTTTTCATACAGTTGCAAATGTCTACTGGTTAGGGGGAGGGATCAAAAAGCAGATTGACATTATTATAGATTGAGCACATCGGAAAAGAAGAGTCACTTTATACACAAGTTCTATTGTTATGTGTCAGTCAGATAACTGCACTTTCCAAGTTAAACTTGATTTTGCTGTATTCTTGTCCAAATGGACTTCACCACAAAAACTTTAAATCCTCCTCTTTTTACAGAGTATTCAAAGCACATATTGCATTAAAAATGCATTCTCTTTATAACATAATTAATATAATTTTATATATAATATAATAGTAATTATATATATATATATATATATATATATATATATATATATATATATAAGGCTTAAGGTGCACATAATGTCAGGCAATATGCTTGGCAGAAGTACCGTGACATAGTATGGAAAACTTCATACCTGTGTTCCAGTGTGGCTGACTGAAAATCTCCGTATGGCCCTTCAAGCATCCTTAGTACCTTAGTGTCTGACAAATTGCTTCTTGTTTGTTGAGTGGTCCAAAATAGTGTCTCCTCAGCTTATGCTTCATGATTGTGTTATCACCGTTAGTTTGTTGAGTAAATGGCAGGCCTCAATATGTGCACAGAAGGGTTTCCTTAAGTCAGTCATTAGCTGGGTAAATCTAGTGTCAAAACAGTTTATAAGATTGTTACCTATCTGGATATTTTTATAGGTTTTGATCCTTTTTGTTTCATTACTTAAAGGTGGAAAAGGCATTTGTGATTATTGACGGTGAACCTAGTGTCAAAAAGTTTTAAGGCTTACAAAGCTGAATTCAGGATGATAGAAGCAACAAAACTGTACTATAATTGAGGCCGGGCTAGCTATTGTCTTGCATGGCCTCAGTGCTTCCCTGTGATGTGTACAGAAACAGTGAGGCAGTGGCAGGAGAGAAGCTGCAGCTCCTTTGCACCCCTTAGCCTTTCCTGGCGCTTTATCATGTTATTCGCAGTTCTGATGGTTTGGGTTCATGTGATAGACAGGATTATGTTCTTATATTTCTGCTTTTAGAAATGAGTAGAGCAGAAAGAACAATTCCTGTAGAAGTATGCTTATTCAGTAAGTAGTATCTGAGGTACAATACATGTTTTAGCTAGGTTTCCGGAGAAAGCGAAGTTTGTGTGGTTCTGCCCTGCAGGCAGAAAGGTGCAGGAGAGCATTTGTGCTGTCTGTAATTTGCTTGTACAGCTGTCTCCTCTTGCCTGCTGGCTTTTGAACCTGTTGCATCACTTCAAAATAAATAAATTGATAGAGGAGTAGTTATTTTACTTATGATGAAGTTCCTTTAAGTTTTGTGATTGTAGTTATGAAGGACATGTGAGATCCACTACTTGGTAGAGACTACCCATGGGGGAGACGTCACCATTTTAAGTGCACGATAATTTCAGTTTCAATTTAAAATGTTGGTGTCATTTTTTGACTGTTCCTTTTTTTTTCCCATACAATATTTTATTAAATTAATCTTGAGGCATTTATACTGATTTTTTATATTGTTTTGTTGTTTTTTAAAACTTTAATAGCTGAGTCCTTTCCAAAAGATTTGCTAAAATTATGAGGAGCAGAGTTCCTTTCTGTAAATCTTTAACTACATGGCTGGCAACAGCTTATCAAGCAGAGTTTCCCTTCTGCCTTGTTATCCTGAGGTTTCTGAAGATGTAGCCTCTTTTCTGGTTCTGTCCTACTCCAGCTGCTCCTTCTCTATTCTAAGCCTGTCTTGTTGCACCAAATAGCTTGTCTGAGTAGGCACATGACAGTTACATACCTCTTTAAAGTTCTTCACATTTTAAATCAAAATTTGTCAAGTAATTTTGATCTTTTGAATTCTGGTGTACCACTATATTAAGTATAGTTATAACATATATTTTTTTTTCTGTAAGTGACAACAAGTTAGAATTTGGGGAGAGAGGGAGAAAGTAGGGAGAGAACTGATTTAGGACTCTCCTCAGTTTTATTAGCTTTGAAGACAAAAATAACTTTTATACCCTTCTTTGGGGCAGTAGCGTTGAGGTAGTAACAGAGGTAGAGTTGTATTCTTCATTTTAGAGTATCTTCTACTCTAGTGACAGCTGCCAGGCAGTGATGCTGTAATAATTTTTTGGCAAATAACCTATCTTACTATGTAATCAAATAAGATGAAACCCACCATCACCACATAAGGCATATTTGCATGTTTAATAATGCTTCTGTTCTGATTTTTTTCCATTATGCATGTGGATTAGTGTTTGTTCTCTTTATAAACATGGAGATAGTCTCTTCAAATTCAGGTCTTCCTGTTAATATGTCACAATACAAAATGTGGTCTAATATTTTGTGTGGACTCATGTTTTTAGCTCTAACATAATCTGCCTTCTGCCTGGTGAAGAGAAGGTCTCCAGAGATTGAAACATGCACAGACCTTAATTTTCATGTATTTTGACAATTAGTGAAAGCTGTGCTGTGAACAAAAGAGCAGTGAAAAAATCAATTTGATATGATACAGCTGCCAAAACTTACTCAGATGTGCTCAGCTTGAATCTTGCTACCTGCCAAAAAAAACTAACCCTAGCTGCTTTTCAGTCCCCAGCTGGAGAGGATTTCTTTATTACATTCTTCTTTTTTTTTTTCTTTTTTCTTATAACAGCAAAATATGTGAAACTCAGACGGTACTACCTGAAAGAAGACAACACAAAAAATGTTTGTTTTACTTTTCTTACATAAGTTGGGCAAAAATGTAACTAGTGTAAATATTTATTAACACTTTTGTCTTGAATAAGTACCCTGTATATTTCTGAATGAAAGGTAGCATTACGCGAGTCTTGGAATTAAACAATTATTTAAGCTATCTTCCTACAATTTAAATGTTGTAGTTTGGTTTCATGTTTTTAGGAAATCTTGCTAGCTTTTAGGTGAAATTTAATTTCCCACTGTATCTTGTGTAAAAGCTGCCAGAAAGATTGGATGATGCAGCAGCATCCGTACACTAGCTGAGTGCTGAGAGTTCCTTCAGGCTGTCTTACTCTTTCAGCCCTGTTCTGAGCCCCAAGATTCAAAAATGCTTGCATAATTGGGTACTGTTTTGTGACTTATTAATTGCTCTCTTGGGTATATAGTTGCATGTGAGCCAGATTGGCTCCTTTCCCAGCTTGCATCACTGGCAGCTGTTTTGCTTGAGGCAGATGGCTTGTAAGAGAAGCACCCATAAATTAGGGCATTGCTACTTTTCTCAAACCATTCTGTGAGTGAGAACCTGATAAGATGACGTTTCAAAGTGTTTTCTTGTATGCCCTAATAAACTTCTTCCTGTCTAAACAGTACATTTTACAGTAATCTTTTTTTAAAGTGTTTCAGAGAAATGTAGATTCTACAATGGAGTCAGCATAAAAATCTTATATTAAGAGCCATTAATGATGTTTTCTACACAAAAGATTGTTCTGGAAGATAAGAATTAATATCAGAAAGGTGAAAGAGCCTTTATACTGAGAGTAAGAGCATTGCTAAGGGCTGTAGCTAGAGAAGAAATGGAATAACATATGTTAGGAAAACATTAGTGGTCTACTCAAGAGTTTTAGACATTTGCTTATAATATTTTTCTTCTGGAATTAATGCTCACAGTTCCCATGTGCTTCTGATACTTATGCTTCCCGTGTGCTTCTCATACTTACACTTCCCATATACAGTAATAGCTGTATTTCTACAAAACTTCTAAGGAGAGATGTAAAACTTGTGCAGTTTCCTTGTAGCCAAGCACTAGGATTCTTCTCCACCCATATGTTCATTCTGCAGTTGTGCGCATATCACTGCTCTGGCAACTGGAAAACTTCTTGCACGAGCAGGATCTAGGGACAAGCACACAAACCTTGCCGTACTATGTATGTCTTCACCAGCACAAACCAAAACTCTTATCCTATAATCTTCATTTCTTACAGCTACATAGCAATTTCAATCCAGAACAATTTGTTTCTTTTATCTGTTTCTTCTTGTGTTTCTGTACTGCTGTATTTTTTAAAGCAAATTACTTTTTTTTTTCCTAGTTTGTTCCTCAAGGATTCTTCTTTATTGTTGACTATGCCTCCACTCCTCTAGTGGGTTTCAAGAGCCATCTTCACTCTAGTCTGCTTCTGAAATATGCGTTTCTAAGTACGTCTTTGCAGAAAGGCCTGCATTTGAGAAATGTGGTATTCGAATTGGATTCATACTCCAGGAAAAAAAGGATTACTAGAGGAAATATCAATAATTTCCTCTAGTGAAGACCTAAGCTTTTATGCTCTGATGGCAGGTTGGGAAGGTTTTTAAATGCAGATTAGGCCCACATAGGTCTTGTGTTACAAAGAAGGGAAAAATAATTGATCTCTAATTAAATTTAGCTTGGAGAAAATAGTTTGTCTTTCTTCCATGGGGAAACAAAACTCTTCAGACGAGCTGTCAGAGCTTTTGATCTACGATATTGGTCCAAACTGCCTTTATATGTGGACCACTGTTAAATCTCTGTGCTTCATTGCCTTCTTGCCTTACCTTGAAGAAGTACTCAGAAGCATCTCTGCTCACAAATCAGTCACAGAACCAAACTGTGCTTATCATGCTGTTGTTTATAAATCATGTTTGAGTTGTTTAATGATTTAAGTCACTTAGCTTCTGTGGTTATGACAAGCGTTGGATTATTTGTTTTTCATGTTTTTAATTTTCTCTAAATGCCAGATTTTCTCATTTCACTTCTGAGAGGAAATGCTGAAATATAATGGTGGTCTTTCTGCTCTGCTGAACTTGTTATATAATTCCTCTTTGTATGTGTGAGAGACACTGTGGGTGTGTGTATATTCTTTTGAAGGAGAGAAGGATGTTGGAATTTGGAGATAGATATGAGCTATCTCTTGCACTGTGTTCAAATCAAAATTATTCTTTTTTTTTAAACTACATTAATCTGGGGAGGCTGGGCTTTCACAACATGCTCTTTCACAGCATGTAGAAGTGAAGTGATTTAGAGCACTCAAGTTAGCATGCATATGACATAATCTAGATCAAATATTTCAAACAATCACATATTTTCTCTTTCAACTGAAATTAGCTACTGTGAAAAGACCCAGATGTTCTCCTAAAAAACAGGCTCTAAATTAAACCTGTCAGTAGTTATGGGCTGGGTGCAGAAATTACTACGATCTGTTTTATGTTGTATGTAAGGAAGGAATAAAAATAGTCCCTTTGGGACCAATGTTTCATAGCTTTGAGTGTCTCCCCCCCACCCCCGCCTTTTTTTTTTTTTCTAATCTCTGTTGTTAAAGCATAACTTGACTGCTTTTACTTCAGCGTTAAGAGAGAGTTTCGGCAATTGGTGGCATAATTGAAACGAGGGCAACTGTGATCACAGAGCTCCAAATCAGGAGTGTCCTTTTGTGGTTGTATTGACTGGAGTCAGTAATTGGTCTCAAATGGTTGTCACTTCCAACAGATGTCTACATACCTGTCTTTACTAACCACTGCAAAGTGTAGGCCAGGAAATTTCAAATCGTAGCTCTGAAGGAAAGAGGGGTTTGAAACAAAGACAAGCTTTGCTTTTCTCTTTGTTAAAATGTGGAAGTAGGAAAAAAGGAAGTTAACATTAAACGCTGTTAGCAATTTTCAGGGTTTTTTAGTCCATCTCCCTCAAAATCTGAGAGAGATTTATGGTTTGTTTGTTTTTCCTGCCATCTACTTCCTACTGACTGATCTCTGGGTCAGATTCTCTGGTAATACTTATGGCAATTAGCCTATGTCTTGCTGATCTAATTGCCCTTATAGGCCAGCTGACTGTCCTTGGCAAAAAGAAACACAACAAAGTTAGACAGCATGAACAGACAGACTGAAGAAAGAGCGGGGGGGGCGGGGTTGGGCAAGCAACCATACAAGAAATTGTACCTTCTTTCCATTTATTTCAGACAAGGTTCTGTCAACCTGTTTTTATATTTCTGAGTTTATGGCTCCTGACTTTAATCCCATTCTTCTCTTTGAAAAATTTGGTCTGTGAAGTGTCTTTATTTTCAACAAAATTCCTGGTATATAAACAGAAATGTCAGTGATTGCCAATAACAATGGAGAATCTAAATAGCATAAATAGAAGCTTTCTATGTAAAATTTGTTTCCTTTTGTCTTAAATACTAATTATTTTCTATAATCAAGTTGCAGTGAAGAGAGAGGTGTTCTGCATCTTCTGACTACTACTTCTTAAGGGAATAAGTTATTGTTTTTTTGGTTATCCTCACTTCCAAACATTGCTGCTTGAATATGAACGTTAAAGTAGTTTGTTATGCTATTTGCAGTTGGATAAAGAAAATACTGCAGTGTGAGACATGATGAAATCTAGCATGGCTCAGAAGAATTCATACCCTTCACTTGAAGATTTGCTGTTCTCTCTTCTCCTATCATATGACCATCTTTATTTAAGAGGATGCACAAGCTTATTTTAAAACTGTTCTCTCAGGTTATTTGATCCAACACAGTGGAAAGTGCTGGTATGATCATTAGCCATCACCATTGAATTAAAGTGTAAGCAATTATGTAGACAGAGCAGATCACAGACCTTTGTATGACAATCTGGGCAGTCAGGAAAATGTGTAACTGTGAAATAATTCTATTGAAAGCAAATAGAGAGTTAAGTAATGGTAATTTAGAATCTCACCAGAATATTAGTCATACCTTATTTCTCTGTTCCTCTCCCGAAGGTGATGTTCATCTTGTTTCTCTCCAAACAGTATTAGTAAAATTTTTGGAGATACAACAAATGGGGAAAGGACTGAAGTTGTTTTCACTCAAGACAGTAATAAATACTTTTGAACTTAAAACTTCAGATGCAGCCTCCGAAGGACACTTGCTACGTATAAGGAAAGTGCTAATTTCCTCCAGAATTCTTAGACATCTTTCTGAATTTGGTTTCTTTTAAGCCCGTTCAGTGATACAGTGCTCAGTTTAGAGACATATTCTTTTGTCATTTAGGACAGTGATTGTACAGTTGTGGTAGTGCCTGTCTTGCTCAGTTTAGACTTGCAATTTACTTTCTTTGCCAATCAAAAGTAGGCTCTATTTAGATGTACTGCTAATAAATTCATTAACTTGTTTGTTTAGTGAAGTATGATCATGGGTGTATTCTCAGGTTTGTTGGCTTGCTATTTGCAGCTTGGTTCAGTTTTGTGTTTATTTTAACATTTGATGTTACATTCTAGTGTTTGGGGTTCTGTGCTGCTGAGAACACTGCTCTTCTCCTTGTTTGTCACCGTTGAACAGCCCTGAATGTTTTGAACTAGCAGCCTGATATTCACATTTTGAAAGTGTAAAGAGAAATAAAATTGAGATATATCTAGTGAAAGAGCAAAATTTCTGAGCTTATGTTTTTCAGTAGATTTTCTGAGCATTTCTGCATTTCTGTTGCATTTCTGCAACATTGGTGGTTTTTCTTCATTTATTTTGTTGTTACTTACAGCTTACTGATGCTTTACTATGACAGATGTGATAGACAGTAGTGCCATGATATGTTTTAAGAAACTTGCATGGTGTGTTTAGATACTTCATATGCCTGTTTCTGTACATAGAAGAGGATTAAGAGGATTAAGTCTTGCATTTGAGCCATAACCAAATCTGGTGGGATAGGTTCAGATTTATAATAGTTTGTATCATGTATAGGGAATGACTTGGTTGTGTGGAACTTTCTGGAGGGAGTGGGAAACTGCTGCTGCCCTTGGGAGCATGTTGGGAATTTGGGCAGGGGGAGAGGAGAAGCTTTCAGACTACAAGAGTGGAGGAAGAATGAGATTTACAGAAAGGAGCTGGCAGCCTGCAGTTCAAAGACAGAGGAGCAAATCCATGACCCAGGCCTTGGAAGGAAACTTCCCATGGATACAGAAGGACAGTACAGTCTTCAACCAGGAAAACTGCTGAAATGGGTCCATTTTTATAATTACTCATTTTGCATTAATTGGAGATCAACCTGGTCTATCGATCCCAGGTTTTTCATCTTTAATAACAATCAGAAGTAGCATTTATTTCAGAAGTGGATTTTTTCCCTTCTGGGGTTCTCTGCCAGGTTCTGTCAAACTGCAGCTTGGGCCTCCTTAGCCAGAGGATGATGTGTCTGGGCCGTGGCTAGTAGCCACGGGTTGACCAGTCTCAGGGAACTTCTTTTGAAATATCTTTGGTTACACTTGGCTTCTGTAAAAACCTGCAGCAGGGAGTGCGATAATTTAACGATGCAGTGTAAGAGAAACACCCTCTTTGGCATGTTTTAAGCTTGCTGCCAGCTGATCTAACAACATGGCCCTCACTCGTACTTGTGAACAATACTGAGTAACCATTCCTTATTTACCTTCTCCATAACACTGGTAGCTACAGAGCGCTGTTATACCCCTCTGTTTTCTTCACACTTGAGGGATCCCAGTCTGTGTAGCTCCTCACAGTAGAAGCTGCTCTATAACTTTGATTTGTCTTATTATCCTGTCCTTTTTTATTTCTTCCATATTTCTATGTTTACACCCACTTATATTGTGGATGTAGCATGGACTTATGCAGTAGCTATGGCTTTTCTGTATTGTCTAATCTTTCTTTTCTAATATTTCATTAAAATCTTTGAGCACAGGGCTGATACAAATGACTTCAAGATCTCTTTCCTGGCTGATCTTCCTGATATTTCCTGGCAGTACAAACCCAGTTTTCTGTATATATAGTTAAAATTTATTTTTGTTCTCAGCATTTGTTCATTAGTTATCACTGAGTTTCATCAGTGTTTTATTGCCTGTTTACTCATTATGTTATCATCTTTTAATGCTTTTTCACAATCTTCTATGACTATCCTCAGAAACTGTATGTCAACAGAATGTTGACACCTCAGTTTTTTATTGCCTTTTCAAATCATTTTATGAGAGGGTTGACTAGTATAGATCCCAGCCTGAATCTCTGAGGAAGTCCATTTTGATTTGTTTTTCTTTTGTGTGAACTTTCTACTGGTATTCTTTACTTTGTACATTTTAACAAGTTCCTAATCCAGAAGAGAGCTTTCTGTTTCTTTCTGTGTCTGTGTGGTTTCTTCAAGAGCATTAATGAGAGACCATGTCAAAGTTTTTTTTGCAAATCAAAGTACACTGACTGGCTGGTTCACTTTTAATCAGTGTGCACCGTCTGTTTCAGAGTCCAGTAGGTTTATAGTACATGGAATCCACGTATGAAAATTCTACTGATTTTCTGCTAATATTTCATTTAAATGTTTAAATAGTCTAAATTCAAAATCTATAAATTCATTTTTTTTAATTTTTTTTTCCTTCCAGTTCTTGCCCATTTCCTCTTACAGCTTCCCCACATTCATCTGCATCCCTTTAAAAGGTGATGTTATACTCGGTGCTTTCTGTTCCTCTGGTACAAGACACAATGTGCAATTGGTTCTACTATGCAGTATAGATTTTACTCATTTGAAGGTTACTATAATAAAATCTTATCTTTCATGTGTTGGATTGGGCATGAATAAATATTTGATTATTTATTTTGGCCAGTCTTCATCCTAGTTTAATTTGTATGTATTTTACAAGGGTGTTTGATTAATATATGCATTTTGAATGTCATAAGTTAACTGATAAATTCAAAACACTCAAGTGAGGAATAAATTCTAATGGCCACATTTCATTAAATGCTGTGAAAAATATTTGTTAGTATTAATTTCAGAATGAAATCTGTAATTACTGTAATAAAAAAAAAAAAAGGCTTTTAAAGCATAAGGTGGATAGTTTCCAGGTTTAAGAGAAATGAATAACTATGCAATTATTTGTCTTTTTCATAAAGATCATGAAGGTGTTTTTTATTTATTTAATGGAATAGACCATTACCGTGGTCTGATAGGTATTCCTTTGTAAAAGCTTTTTCCATGTCTCATTGAGACAGTATTTTTCTAGTCAGATAGCACTGAGAACCTCGGCATCCCATACTTTTTCTATGGCTAGTGTTAGTTTTAAATTCAAGGCATCTTCTTTTCTGCTTTTAGGAAAAAAAAACCTTGAAAAGTATGAAAAATTCTTGGATAAGCTAGTTGAGAGTTGAATTTATTGGAAAGAATATAGAAGTAGACACAGATGAATGTAGGCTCTTTTTGTTGGGTTCATCATATTAATAACTATTTTGAAAAATATAGTCCAAAAGAGACTTCATAGCAAGTACCCTAAAAGCTATTAGAAAAAGAGAAATGGAAGAATTACTGGTATTCACCAGGGAAAAGTTACTTAGCATGTATTTGTAATACTTGATGGATTTATTGGGTATGCTGTGTTGCAAGCTGGTCGTAAATAATACTTGTACCAAATGGCAAATGATAATCTTACTGCAAATTTTGTAATTTTGGGGCCTTTATGTAATTTTCACAGTTCTGATGAATTTGGTAAGTGTCTTGCAGTTTAAAAGAGCATCACAATACTTTTCTGCTTGTATAGAAAAGGCTGGAGAGCTGTTCTTGTTATTGTACAATCACTGGAAGATACTTGACCCATCTTGACCTCCTACTTTCATGTTAGTTTCTCCATTTGAGTCATGCTGCCAAAATGAAAAAGTTTTTTGTTAACTGAGTATGTTTAAGATCAACTCAACTTGATACATTGCAAGTCTTTTATTTATTTATTTTTGTTTGTTTGTTTATTTTTAGGGGGGGGGGGTGTAGGGAATAGAGGGGCATATCAATTCCAGTCATCAAAATCCTAGAAAAACCTGACATAGAAACAGAAGCTTGTATGTTATTCAGAATCAGTAACAAGTCAATTTCACTATTTTTCACTTCTGTCCTAGGATTTTACCAGTCTGTGTTGAGAAACCTTTGCAGTAAGAATGTTGTAACTAGCAGTAACCTGTGGTCTGTGCACGGGGTAGCAAAGTGGCTTAGAGGATTTAGAAGTCAAAACACTGGAGTGAAAACAGTCTTTTGGGTATAATTTTCCATTACCTTTGATTATAGTTGGTTATACAGTTATATCTTCACGTGTGAGAGAGTACTGAGAGTTTGAACAGAAGAATGGAACATAATTTATGAAAAGGCTAAAGAAGAAAACCTGTAGTTTTGGAGATGCTGATTGCAGGAGGAAATTTTGTCAAAGCCAATCTTTTTTTTTTTTTTTTTTTTTTTTAATGGAAATGTACCTTAATTTACCGCATTAGCAGGGAGTGAAATTCAACTTAAGTCTACATAAGTCAATCAATTCCAGAAGGATGTGCTATTAAATGTTATAAAAACATAACGTTTCATAACTTCTGGAGTCTTACAATATTTTTTCCCCTCTTAACTGAAATCTGAGCTTATTCAGCACTCAGTATTTTCATTCACAACTTTGTCGCAGCATGATTAGTAACTGGTAACAATTACCAGGGTATGCTGCCTGCATTATCTCTTTCTAGAAGAAGGAGTTTATCATAAAGCAAGGTGGAATCAGGCATATGGTCCTCTTGAAATGCTGTGGGGAATCCTTTATTAACATTGCACTTGCAAGATTTGTTATAAAAAGTTATTTGTGCAATAAGAGCACAGATAAAAGCATAAAACCAACCAACCAAACAAAAAAACCCAACACCAGTTATCTGAGCAAGACCCAAAAACAGTTATCCGCGCAAAGCTCAGCATTTTGGGGACAAAGTTGATCTCACCAAGTAGGTTTTTTTTAAGCTAGTCTTCTAATGTTTTAAAATAATAATCTCCCCCCACCCCCCTCCAGTCGTTTAGGAAGATGCCAGCTAAAATACCACTTAACATGAATACACTACAGAAAAATAAATTGGCACTTTCTGTAGAATGCTGCAATTTGCGTTCCCTCATCCTTCTCAGTTTCTGACAGCAATCTGTATTATGTTCTTCAGAGTTTCAATATTTTTCCCCCAGGAGAGCTCATCTTATATTTCCTGGCACTGCATCCAGAAACTTGTCAGTAAGATATTTTTTAATACCGATTTAACTTTCTCTAACACAATTACTCTTGTAATCAGAATGATAATTACAGTCTTTCATCTGTTTTTAAGTTGTTATTTTTCATTCTTTAGCTTGAGCAACTGAGAATGTCATTAGTTCAATCCCCATGTATAACTTCCAACCATAGCACTACACCAATATTTATTTTCTTTCGTGAAATAGTATCTTCTTTGGCTTCTTGACCATCTTCTCCCAGCTTACTTCCCTAACTTCAGTGTCTGTAACGTTACTTTTAGTCATCATCTTCCTTGACCGGGTAAGTTATTGAAAGAAAAAAACAGTGATTTGTGTAAAGCTTGTATCTTGTGGCAATTCTGTTTAGAATATATAACAACGATTAATACAATCATATTTAAAAAAAAAAGTGGTGGTGTTTAGTAAATTAGTGTTTGTTGTTGTTTTTCTACATTGAAGGCACTGCGTCTCTGAAGTGTAGCCTGGAGGATTTGAAAATACTGTCTCATCATCCAAAAAAATACTGTCTCTTGTGCCTGCAGGTAGCTGGAGAAGAACTGTAAGGTTTTGTAACAACAAACCATTCAGTGGGTAGGCTGCCAGAATGCAGTGCTGATTCCTTGCTGTAGGAATTCAAGGCCATTGAATGGAGCAGGTTGACAGATTCAAAAGGAAAAGGAACTTTGCATAATCTGTAAGTTGTGAAATGCTTTTGTGCATGATATCCTAACTGTCAGAAGTGTACATGGATTCTGAAAGAGTGATCAGAGATATGCAAAGACCAAAAAAATCAGTCAAGAATATTCTGAGAAATTGCAGCTAGCTCAGGAATATTCTCATCTTGAGGTGGCTGTGATTGTCAGTGGCAAGATAGCGACTAGATGAACAGGTACGGTCTAATTTACTTGGAGTGAACCATTCTCATGTTCCCTGGTAACTTTTGGCTGCAAGAGCTGTACAGCTTTAGTTTATGCTGCTTGTTGTAAAGCAGGAGTTGGAGAGAGCAGAGGACTGTGTTTTTGTGAGATTTTAAAGAGAAAGTTTTGATTGAGAATTTTTCACAAAGGTACTTTATCTCCTTTTCTTCAGCTCAGCACTTGAAAAAAACCCTACCCACCATCAAGTAACGGCCATATGAAGTAGTTTCTCTTAGTTTCCTATGGAAACAGATCTGAGATACATTCTCAAATCTCTAGTGTAATAGGTGGAAAAAAACTCTTGATTTGAAAAAAAAAAAAAGTTAATAGATGAAATCAGTTCATGTCTAAATAAGTGTTTTAGTTACTGCATTAAGAATCCATCCGCATAAGATTAGTGCACATCCATCTATTGCAGAAGGATGAAATTTAAGGTTGCTGTCTTGGTCTGTTGCACTAACAGTGTGTCAGCACACCAATAAAGGTGCGCTTTTACTGTGCGTTATTTTTAATGTCAATAGGTAGATGTGAAAAGGATGCTTTGGGAACAGCTTCTAGATTATATTTTTCATAAAAGAAACACAACTTTAAAAATGGTTTTAGGTTTTGGATGACAGAAAGAGAAGTACAGAATGCCAGAACACCGGAGCAACTGCTGGATCAGAGATGGGAGCAGTAATCCACCTAGCGCTATTTCTTCCCTTTGATGGCGATTAGAACCACATGCTCCAAAGGAAAATGCTTGTAATGGGCAATTAAAGGATCTGCACATAGCAGGCTTTTTTTCCTCTGCCCTCCCTCCCCCAGTTGCCATAAATTACTGGTTGGCCTTTACTCTGACATGCAAGTCTGACAAAACCTAGAAGGAACAGGAAATGACCTAAGTGTGGTTTTAGCCAGTTTTTTTTCATTAGCTACATAAAGGAAGGGGGAGAGGAAAGAAAAAACACACAGGAAAAAAAACACTTTCCCTTAATAAGCAAAACACCTTTTAAACCTTTTCGAAACATTTGAAGATCTCATAAAATATCGAAAGGATGTTCTGAGCAAATAAAACAAAAAAAAAAAAGAGAGAAAGAAAGAAAAGAGAAGAAATCTGTAAACTTTCTGCAACAGACAAAGTGGAAGCTGACCTGCTGATACTCCTGGTTACAAAAGCAGAAGTATCATGTCTTGTTTAAAAAACAAAACAAAACCCAACCAACCAAACAACAAAAAAGTATTATTCCACCCACCTGTAAGCATTAATGTTAACTTTCTCAATAAGCCTGCTAAAGGCTTATTTGAAAGTTAACCTAACCTATCAGTGGAGCGTTTTTGCTCTGTTTTTGTATCTGGTGGGTATGTTGGAGTCTAGTGAAAACATTATGGTAGCCAGGCACCTGTGTGCTCCTGTCTCGTTCTTATCTGTCCAGGCAAGTATATTGCACATCCTATATAATGTATCAAATAGATATTTAATAAAACAATTAAGTAGGAGCAACTCTCTTTCCATTGAATGAATATTTTAGATTTCTTACAAAAGTGAGGATAATGCCTTTCATGAATGAGTTCAATCAAGTCAGTGGAAGAGGCCAGGACGTGACCATTTCTCTTCACTATAAGCAGCCAGACCTCAGAACCAGGAAAGTACACTCGCTTTCTCCTCAAAGGGCGAGCCTATCTGCAGACTTCACAACCTGTTATCCATTTTACAGCCTTGGATACATAAATTGTATAGAGTCTGGAAGTGATAAGTGCTAGGATTCTAAAAAAATCCTATTTTTATCCTGTCCCATTTATTTTCCTGGGAAGGTTTAGAGGGTAGTGAAATATCATCGTGACTCTAAATGCCTTAAGTATCATACTGAATGCTTTTCGAAGTGCCATATCTTGACTTGTTTATGATAATCTTCTCAAGTGGCTGCTGTTCTGGCTGCAGCAGGATGTTGTCTTATCTAAGTAATGCTGCTGCTTTGACAAAGTCATTGTTTGGTTGTATCACCATTAGTCTTGTACAGAATATAACTTTACTTACTGGAATAGAGTTTTTCAAAATCTGCTATTTCTACAAAGAGGAAAAAAAAAAATCCTATTAAATAAGATAGGACTTCTAGGTTATATGCTGCTGTGTTTGCTTTTGTATCATGAAACTACAGGGATTTATAAAGCCAATTGATTTTGAACTGTCACAAAAGAACATTTAAAAATAAAAGCAATGAACCTAGCATCAGTCTTGTTTGACAGGCAGTCATGAAAAGAAATGGATGTGTAATGCAACCTTTCTTGGATTTTTCAATAAATTAGTTTCTCATCTGGTTGTAGAATTCTGCTTTTGAATGAGGTGATGCTCTACAGAGTTGATTTCTGAATCAAGTTGCTATGGTGTTGGTTTCACTGTTTAGGTAATTCTCTGTTGGTTGCTATGGAAATGCTTATTTACGGAGCTGATGCCTAACCATGTCAGCCAGATGCTACTAGCAGCTGGGAACCTTTCATATTTCATCAATGAAAGACTTGGTCAGAAGTAGAAACTCATTTTTCTACTCACTTGTTCTCCAAGAAAATTTGAGAGCATGGAACGCAAATGGGTGCTGTCAAATCAGATGAGTTTTCTTCTTCCCAGCGAGCATTAGCAAGCACGCTTCATCTCCTGAGCGACATTGAAACCAACGCCTCCTGTTACCTGCTGTAGGCAATCAAACAGCACAGTCACTGATGTTAGCGGTGTGTATGGCCTCATATGGACCGCACACTTCAGCGCAGTAGGGTATGTGGCATATTTCTAAGTTATATTCTAGTTTGAAAACTGCTTTTTAGTTTTATAAGCTCTGAAACTTTTTTGTAGTCACTGCATAAGCATGGATATTGTCCTTTGTATAACTCTGGAAATTTTACGCTTTTAAATGCACAAAAGTAGGTAATTCTCGACTAGTTAAGATATTATGGATTTGTATTTTATGTTAAGCTAAATTACTCTCAAAACATCATCACAGCTATGTACCTAATATGGTATGACTTGAGCATTAAAGTTGAAAAAAAGTGTTTAAAAATGCTTGAGTGTCAATAGTAATTTCAGTGGTTCTAACTTGGGCAAAGTAAAACCTGTAAGCTTTTATTGTGCTTAAACTTTTAGAAGATTAAAATGCTCCTCAAACAAGTCTTTAGCCAAAGGGAGCTGTGGCAGTCATGTGAAGAAGATCCAAAAGGATTCCTCCCCCCACACTTCTGGAACTCGCCCGTTACAGGCCCTGCGAACACTGGCTGCACCGTGATAGGAACATAACTTTCTGTATAGAAAAATATTCTAAAGAAACAAACAACCTCCCCCCCCCCCCCCCCCCCCAAACTGCCATTTTTCTTTGACTGTTTTATCCCACTTTTCACCTGGTTTTTGTTTATTTAGGCTATAAGCTCCTAGGAAAAGTGATTTTATTTTTTCCTTACTTTTCATTTGTAAAAATTACAATTGCTTGTTCCTGTTGCTGTGTGAACTATAAACTGTACTAGGAAAGGCCTTTAATGCTGTTAACTTGTGTACATTTTTAACAAATGTTTCTGGTGTTGCTAACAACATGTGCTTTGCCAAAGAGCCATGCTTAAGCTTTGGTAATTCTCGGGTTGTTATTCGACAATCAGCCTTTTTCTTTTCTTCTCATTTATTTTCCTTCTTTTCTTTCTGTTCTCTTGTTCTTTTTCTCTTCCTTTCCTCTTCTTCCCTCCTCCTCCCCCCCAACCCTTTCTTTTCTGTTTCTCCCAGTAAATTACAAATAGTGTCAGACTCACTGATTCTTAAATTCTTATGTTCAAATTGTAAGGCATTCCTCTGGAGTAATGGAAATGCTATTTTCATTGTTTGAGAAATACAATATATAAACCAAAGATGTCTGTCCAGGTCTCCATAGATCTGACTAAATATCCATCGAACTGAATATAGCAATTCATTCCTCAGAATAGTGACTCTAAGTTATTAAGCTTTAACAGTTATTTTCCAGCCTTTTAACTTTATTTCCAGTGATGTAAATTCCCTCTGTGGTACTTAGTCTGGTTGACACGTTTCTGTTCAACCTAAAGCCATCCTCAGCCAACTGCATCTAAATCAGAAAAGGCCACTTGTACTTCGAGTTCTTGTAAGCTGCTTTGTCTCATTTTAACTGCATTGAAATTTATTTTATAGACTAGATAGATTTGTTTAGTATATTTAAGCAGATACAGCCCCTGACTGTTAATGAACATACTGCTATAGGTGTTTGATTTTTGTTTGCTTGTTTGTTTTATTAACTTTCCTTCAAAAACACGACCAGCTTGACAGGCAATTAGATAAAAACAGGAAAGTGTGCTCATTGCTCCGGGATGAGCAGGGAGTCTCCAGGATTAGCATCGGGCTGAGAATGAGAATTTATCCTGCAGGCTGACTGGTAATTTGTTGTACATGATTTTGGGGGGGAAGGCCGTAGCTTTCTAACCTTGCTGGAAATTCATAACCATTATTAGAGCCCCCCACAATTTTGTTTTTGAAGGAGCTTGCAGTTCTGTGACTTTTGTGGTGGTGGCACTGCAAATTGATGCTTGGAAGAGGTGTGTGAGTTGCTAAGCAGAGGTTTGCACTGTAGCTTGGAGCCTTAATGACTCAAGTCCCTCACAGATCAGGTGTTTCTTTATGCAGGAGGTAAGGAAGAATGTTGTGTGCAAGTGGGTTACAAAATCTTGGTATTACAGAGCACAGATCTTTCTGCAACATGTCTAATGGTTGCAAAATCACAAATTGCTGAGGCTCTGCCTAAGACCTATTTTAAGGTCTGTTCACATTAAATTAAAATAAACTGTACCCTTTTACTCCCGTTCTGCTCTAGGATTAATGGATTAATGCAATTCTGGGAATACTTTGTAACTTTCTACAGATGATTCACAGTAATTAATTAAAGGCTTGACTGCCAAACTCTCAAAAATAAAAATTCTGGATTTTTTTTTTTTTTTTTTTTTTTTTTTTTTACTATGCCAGAGTGAAGTTGCAAGGCATGGTATTAAGCTAATTGAGCTAAATCTCGTGGGTAGTGAGAAAGTAAGTATAGCTTCCTTACAGGTACTTTCTGACTAGAATGGTAAGGAGTGAAATAGAGATGCTTTTGTGAAGAAGTAGAATTTATCAGCTGATAACCTTTAAAACTCATCCCTTCCCTCAAACCATTTCAGCTCTGCAGAAGGTCTGTGAAAGAATATGCTGCTGGTTTCTGTTCCTTTCTCTCCAAGTTGTTTTGGGGAGAGGCTTTCTGGATTCGAGTGCCATCTTGTGGTCTATTATCAGCATCTAAGAAAAAGTAATAACCCCCCCCTTTCATTATTAACCTGTGAGGTTTTGAGTAATATAGTGATTTACTAAGTTGTATTTACCGTGGAAAAATATTTCTTGTGTGGTAATTGTGGGGGGATTGGACTAGATGATCTTTCAAGGTCCCTTCAAATTCCTAACATTCTGTGATTCTGTGATCTACACTTTTTCACTGTGCTTGGTGGAAGAGATTGTTACTTTGCGCCTAAAACTTTCATCAGCTAATTTAATTACTTTAGTGTGTGCCACATGGAAGGGGCCCTGAAAATTTTACAGCTAACATAGACTGTGCTATCCTGGTAGCTGCAGTGAAATAATATACCTGTCTTCTCTCAGGACATTTGTCTTTTAATTAATGGCAACGGATAATGAATTTTTATATATATATATGTATATATATATATATATATATGTTGGTAACACGTAGGTGAATTTGTGTCTGTTTATTTCAAAACTGTTTTAGTTTGTTTTCTGTGAAAATTGAGATCAGTGGCAAAGCTCAATTCTTCTGGTTTAAATGGCAATAGAAAATTTTCAGTCATGAAACCAAGCTGTGAAATTTTTCATTAAGTTCATAAAGTTGTGTGGAAAATTATGTGGTGACCTGCCATTTAAAATAGCAAATCATTATTTGCATTGGAAGTAGATTTTGCATGAACTGTGTACGTTATTTTACCTTGTGTATACAGTATGAGTATAGGACACAAAGTTTAGCAGGAGCACTTTTCACTGAGTATTTTATGCCTCTCAAACTGTGAACTTTTTTCTCTACCAGAGTAGAGCTAAAACAAAAAGGAAGCCTTTGAACTTCTTTAGTCGTATGATCGATTCTCCAAAATCTTAACAGTACGGCTTATATGAAAGCGTGTAAGTATATGTATGCACATCTGTATGCATGCACACAAGAAAGATCCTGATGGCTGAAAGGATTAATAAAGGATGGGTTGTGTCAATAAAAGGAGCTGCATTTAAAGGCTTGGTACAGAAACTTTCTGGAGTTAATAAAATGCTCATGCTGTTGCTAAGATCTTGCTTACAATAAGTAAATAAAATCAGTTAAGGTACCACGTTTCATATTAGAAGAGCTGTGGGAAGGGAACCTCCCATGTGTCCCATAATGGAGGTTGCAAGCAAGCTGACAAGGTTGCTGATGCAGCTAACAAAATTCATGCGAACACCCGATCATCCTGGCTGGTTAAGACAAAAGTCAGTGAAGCAGATGGGCACAGTCACCATGTCCGTGCTGAGCAGGACACAATGAAACCACAAGGTCTAGCTATGTTTGACTTAAGTAAGCGTCAATCTGGAAAGAGAAACTTAAGAATGAAGAAGAGGTGTTTTTTTTTTTTTTTTTTTCTTTTTTTAACTGTCCAGCTGGACGGCCAGGAGGTAAAAACCTTAATCTTTAAAATGATCTGGCTAAAACCTAATGCCTCATGCAAAATGGGTATGGGCAGGTAGTGTTGGTTGCAATTGTCATGCTCCTCACTGACAGGCTAACAGTCACCTCGTCTGTTTATTTTTTCAAGTCTTGATGTACGAGGCAAAGGTAGCTAGGTTAACCCAAAACCTCGAATTCTTGATTCTTGGATCTAGATCTGCTCCGTTCACGTAATAAGGCTTTGTTATAGCGTAACTTGTTCCCAGTCTAAGCGCATGCCTAGCAATCAGTTTTCACAGCAAGTGGATGTCATCACTAATAACTTCAAATGTAATGTTTAATGGTGTCCGTGTGAAGGTAACAGAAAAGAAAAGGAGCCAGTGAATGCTGCCCTTGCCTGAGTGCCACTGATGCTCAGCCTGCAATTCTTTACACTTTCTGCACCTTCTGCTGGACCAGTGCCAGCCTGGAACTCTGAGATTGCCTCATGAAAAGCAGTTAGTCTTGGAGGAACAAAACTAAACAGAGCTCTCACCTATTTTATTTAAAAAAAAAAAAAAAAAAAAAAAAGCCGGGGCGGGGGGAGGTAGGCAAAAAAAAGTTCCAGGACTGCAGAATATGAACTAGCATGCAGGGATATTGATACCTCATTCATGATCTGTAGTTATAGATGGAAGAAAGGAAAAAAGGGTTTTGCCTTTATATTCATTTAATTTGTGAATGCATGTTGCGCAAATGAATTCATTTATCAGAATAATTAGAACCTTGTCTACCAGGATATTTTAGTGCCTGTCAAGAAGTCAGAAAGACTGAACAGTTTTGAAACCTAACAGACATCTGAATTTAATTTCTTTTATGCTGTTTTTATTTTTGCTCCCTGTAGAAGAAAAGTTAAGTGAGCACTGTTGACATACTTGAAGCTGATAGTATCTTTAGATTGTGTTGCTGACGTTTCTTTGTGGGTTTGGTGGGTTTTGTGAAGTTATTTGGCACGTAGATCTGTAGCCATATTCAAGTAGAAACTAACAAAACACTCCTCCTGCAAGATAATGCTTTTTAAAATACAGATAAATTGTTTTTAACCTGAAGTACTGGGAAGCCTTTTGGTTTCATTTATTTATTTTTTTATTTTTTTTAAGCGAATGATGTTAATGTAGCACTTTCTGAACAAAGTTTACAAAATTGCTACTGTTTGAATTGTTCTGAAAAGAAAACAAATGTTTTAAATTGCATTCTCTACAATATGTTTAAGAGAATGGAATATTAATGCAGCTGGTATAGATTGCTACAAGCTGTGAAATTCATGCATTTGTGTTAAAGAATTATTTTTCTGCTTAGTTTCTATTTATATTTCCTACAATATATAAATACAATGAACGTATTTCACGTCTAGCCAATGTCATTACAAATGCTATATTTCATTAGATTTACAGAGCAGGGAAAAACAATAGTCACACAACCTGACCATGTGTACGTAATAGGTTGTTGAAATTTAACGTGACTAGTGACACTGGATCTGTGTAATAGGCATTTTTTTCCACAGAGCTGCTGCCGAAGTTCTGAATGGTGGACAAATAGTTAATGCAATGTATTAGAATTCTACCAAAACTTTCACAGTTGTAACTGTGGAAATAGACTCAGAAAAAAATGCATACAAATCAGTTTAGTTAAAGACTAAAGACATTCATTCAGAATGGTAATTTTATCAAAATCTGTATATTCATATGGAACGTTTATGTAGGGAAGTGCATGTACTGCCAGGAGATATTTGTTTTCATAATTTCTGTGGATATATTTCTTTACTCCTTCTGTTGTATTTAATTTTTATTTAATATCTTAATTAGTGATGGAGAGCAAATGTATAAAAAATGAGTTGGGACTTGGACTCAAAAAAGATCAAAATATTACACAATATTTTAACATTTATTATTTGTAATATTTATTTTTTATTAAAAATATTGAAAATGAGCAAAATGTGAGTGCAAAATATTGTACTGGGAAGATACTTGGACAAAGTGGCAAAGATGGCCTGCTTTCTCAGCTGGAGAGCACTTGGTTGCTGCTTGCAGCCCATTTCACAGTTTAGTGTGGTAGTCAGTGCGAGGCCACCTCCAGTGATGCTAGTTCCCACCTTGATGGACTTAGCTGTATTAAGGACTTTTCCTGTTATGGACCCACTCACGCATGTGCATATCTCAGATGTCTCTTCTCCCTTCTGCTGCTCCTTTTAGGAATTAAAACGTGAAGGTCTTTTTCCTAGATTGTCCTCTAAAAATAAATGTGTTCTGTGAACAACAGAAATAGCAAATGATGATTTTTAGGGCTTTCTGTCCACCTTTCACCCTGTACCTCTGTCACAATATCTCAGCTTCCTTACATTCAGTGTTTCCTCTGAGCCTCCTCTGACCAAAATGGCCAATAAAATATTATGACTCATGAGTACGTAGGCTCCCCTGTTGGTCAGATGAGTCAAAAAGTTATGGGACAAGAAAAAGATGGAGAAACCAGAGAAGCAGTTTGGTTGCTCAGTTATATAATATATATGCTCAGTCTTCTATTTATATAAATATATATGTCCCCCCATATGTAAAATATTATTTATAAATATATATAACTTTTGTAGAAATTCTTGTCTAAATATCTGTCCTACCACGGAATTGCTAGCTTCCATCTATCGGCTGTTGCAGGGTTCTTGTTCATGTATGTTAATAAACTATATAAAGATTCTATAATTGGAGTAATAAGTGAGCTTAAATGAAAATTGTAGGTTCAAACCTACAGACCTTTGTGTTGGTAATCCCATGTATGCAGAACCATTTGAAAACTTTCAGTGGCTTCTTTTTGAACACTTTTTTGACAAGCTCTGTAACTTACATGGGAAAACTTTTGTTCTCCTCATGCATTTTTTGTAGGATTTTAATGTTGTAGTATTTTTAGTTTTCTTTTAAAGAAAGGTCTTTCATCTGTTTTTATATTTTCCCATTTTTTCTTAAAATTTTATTTACAGTTTCTTAAATTGTATTATTCACAACTGTGTTAAATATTCTACGAATTATATTTTTTATAGCTTTAGCAAAATTTTAATTTGTAAAAATTCTGAAACATAAATTTGTTGATGAGGATGTTTAAAGTATTTCCTAATGAAATTTATGGGATTTTCCTAAAAATAGAATTGCAGTGAATTTCTACAGTTAGAAATTCCTGGGACTAGATGAAAACAAATGCTGTGCTATAAGCTGTTCCTTGCATGGATTTGAAAATTAATGCAAAGTGTTTCCTCTAACTTGTGTTTTTCTGTTGTGAGCTTGTTGCAGCAGTTTATTTTATTAGATATAGGTATTTACTTGTAAATTCACTTTAATGTTGAGACACCTATTATATTAATTTTTTTACTCTATGCTTGTGTACTTCATGTAGGAAGTTCTACTGTGAGATTTGTCAAGCCTGGTACAGCCCACATCCTGAAGGGAAAAGCATATGCTATTATGCTTCTTTTTTCTCACTACCTTTGCAGTGTATTTTATAGTTTAAGGAGGAAAACATTGTTGGTATACTTTTCCTTTCCCAAGTCTAGTAGCTATATACTAGTTCTTTTGATAATTTACCTACGTTTATAATATACTGGAGATTTCAGAATAGATTTGCTTATATAAGTCTAGGTGAATAAAAACAGGGAAGCTCTATCACCGAATAATTTAGTGTGTGTCTCAGATGTTCTGTCAACAATCCAGAAATATTGAAATAAGTCTATATATTTATGTCATCATCAAGACGTCTCTGTCATACACAATTTCTTCAAATGTTTCTTTAGGACTTTTGCTGTGGTAGCATTAACTGAGAAAATGACCTCATTTTCATATGAAAAAACATGAAGAAAAAGAAGCATTTTGTTACCTCATATAATCAAGATTTATTCTGTATTAACGTATCACCTGTTACTCTTTTTTTTTTTTTTTTTTTTTACAGATGATACTTTGGGATTGGGATTTGAAGCAATGGTACAAGCCCTATTACCAGGTCAGTGTGTTATGAATTTAATTATTCTTTTATGAATTTGTCTGAGTACAGACTTCTCTGTAAACTGTTAGATTTATCTATGGATATTTTTGTTACCAAAGTTGTTCTAGTACTTTCTAGCTCTACGTATCTATGTAGCAGTAACTAACTATTTAGCAGTCTGACCAAGGTGACAAGGACCTGATTTTGGTGGTGTACATGAGACCAATATCAAACCCAGTTAATATGGGAGTGTGGGGGGATTTTTGTTGTTTTTTGTTTTGTTTTGCTTAAACAATCATTAGCATAAGGTTAGGGAGTGATTCTCCAGCTATGTCATCAAACTCAGGCCCACAAGGATCTCACCTTTTTTCCTGATTGCTTGTTTCTCCTTCTCTTTCTTGTGTCAGTACTGGCATCTAATTAGCTATTACTGCTCATCTTCAGGGAGCTTTGCCAAATAAAAACTAATGATAGTTTTTGATACATTTTTTAGGATATGTTTCAGTAGATTTAGAAATAATAACAATAATGAGGTTGTGGAAGTGGTACCTCTGTGAAGGTCTTTTAAATTTTTTTCCACCAAATTTTCTGTTGGTATTGGAATACTTAATATGGAATACTAAATTTAATTCTAAGAAAAAATAATAAAAAAAAATAAGAGAAAAAAAATTGAGACAGTTTCTTTATTTTAAAAAGAGAAAAATAAACTGGTAGCTAGCTTTGAATTCTGAAATATTTATCTTATTGCATGAGAAATATTTGCAAAAAATTTTTGAGGTGTTGTCTATATTTTTTCTGTAAAAGCAAATTATTTTCTTTATTTTTTAACTTGTAATTGGATAAGACGCTTATTTAAAACTTAAAACGAAGTGAAACTATTTGTCATGTTGATAGTTTGCAACAATTCCATCTGTTTTAGAATGTTGGCAGTGGAAATGGAGTTGATCTTTCAGTACTAAATGAGGCTCGGAGCATGCTAACAGACCTCCTGACTGACCCATCCCTTCCAGCGCAAGTGATTTCTTCCCTTCGAAGCATTAATAGTTTGATTGGTGCATTCTCAGCCACATGCAGGCCAAAGGCCAATCCGTTCACACCATTTCCTGGTTTCTTCCCATGTCCTGAAGTAGAAGATCCTGCTGAAAAAGGAGACCGAAAGCTGTTCAAGGTCAAATGACTTTAGTTGTCACTGTATATATATGTTGCCATTTAAAAAAAAAAATATCATCTGGAAAGAATGCTTCTGTATGTATAGCAGCTTCATTGCTGAGTACCTGCACTATGCTTAAAGTCAAAAGAAAGAAGATGTGAAAATTCATTTTTTGAAATGCAGATGTATACCAAGATGCAAATTCAAATGATTGATGGGTAGACAGGTAAAAAGCACCTGTCTGCATTCTGAACACATTTTCTCAAAATAAAAACAGGGTTTAAAAAAAAAAAAAAAGCAAATATCATTAGAACACAATATTTTCATAATATTTTCATCTTATATGGGATAAACAAGGCTGTTCTTAATTCTCTTGCATTCTTGCTCTAACAGTTATTTGTTAGATATGTTGACTAACCAATTAAATTTTTTTTCAAAATAAATTCATTTTTTGTAAACATCAAACAGAAGTAAATCAGCTATGTAAAACATTCACTTCTTCCTACGGAGCACATCACATTGTGGGGCGAGTGTGTAAATCTATTTATTATATGACACATTAAGGAACATGGTGGAAAAACATTCAGATATACAAACTCAGCTGTGGTGCACCAGAGCTAATAATTCTAATGTTGCATGGTGCTGACAGCTTGAAACTGGTTATTGCAGAGGCTGGTGCAGGAAGTCCCTGCACTGCAGGTGCTTCCACTTCCAGGTAGTGGGCAGGTTGCCCCAAACTGCTCAGCTTGTTGGCTTAGTATTTCAGGGTCAGATAAACTGCTTCATGAGCCAGATTCAGTGCAGGTATTGGGTACTTATTTCAATATTGTGCTAACACACGTGCTTGTTTCAGGGAGTGGACTTTTCTCCTTCGCTGTTGGGGATTTTCAGCTGTGCTCCTCGTGTTGCAAGAGAGCACACAGGTTGGATCGATATGGTCCACTGACACAGAAGTCCATTCTAAGCTTGAGAGCACATAGTGCTCAATGTTGCGTTATAACCAAAGGCTGGGCTCAAACAATTTGCCTGCTTTCCCTGGGCTAAATGCCCAGGGTAGAGGAATTTTTGAGTTTGCTTTACCATTACAACTGTTTCCTCTACTTTCCTGGAGATTGTCTTAAGACATCAATCCATTCTGTCTGTTAGACAATTCATATATGCAGTGTGCCGTCGCTGCCAACCAAGCTGCTTACTGCATACAACTTCATATTTGACAGATTTCAGATATACATTTTGATTTTGTTTGTTTAAACTATTTCTGCCTAGCAAATCGCTCTTCAAGAGTGCATGGCTTAGTTGACTCCTGTTGCTCCCTGTCTGAAGATTTTGCTGTAACTGGTTTAGGTAGGTTAGCAGAATATGCTCCTCTGGTTCTCCTTGTAGTAGAGCTGCCTGGTTAAGGACTACTGCAGGTTTCTGTGGGATATGGTGGTCCTTATTCTGTCCAGTTCCACCTTTCTGGCTGTGCCTACTGTTTTTTGCAGCAAAGCAAACAGGGTCAAGGTGCATCTCATATCAAAGACTCAAAGCAGTCTGATTTTTCAGGGTGAGAAACTAGTCGTGTGTGTCAACAGCTTCATTTTTTTGAAGTATATAATAATGAGTTAAGTATGATCTTTGATCAACTGATGAAGCTTAAATTGCAAAGTCAGTAATTCTGCAACCCTTCTGAAGAGCTAGTATCCAAGGGTCACCTGTCCTCATAAATGACCATGCAGACCTTACTCAATATTGCAAGTATCCCTTTGTATTTTTTGCTTTACATACTTTTTCCTGGCATCCTTTTTTTTTTTTTTTTTTCCCCCCTCTCCTTTGTGAGGTCTAGTTCCATGTATCTGAATTATGTGGAACACCCCCACCTCCTCACCCCTCATTGCGTGACCAAGTTTAGGGGCAAGTTCACATGTGGATTGTGGACTGAATGCAGTCAGATTTCTTAAATTTTATTAGAATGCAATGCATAGGTTTTCTGTGCAATGAAGGCAGATATGCCAGAGCTAGCTTTGCAGTTTCAGTTCAGTGATCTTATTTCTGTTACTTAGCTTCTCTTAGTTACTATTTAAACATAGCTATACATTTTTGGGTGTAGTTCTGTAAGGCAGAGCTAGGAAGTCCTGAGTTATTTCCATACCGGACCATTTGAGTGCTGTTGTCCCGCAACAGAGGGCTTTGTGTTCAAGTACAATGGTGATTCCATGTGTTTGGGCTGCAGCATGTCTAAACTAACATAGCTTCAAGGCTGGGAATGGAGAGGTGTCTGGGAAGCCTCCTTAGTGCTGTGATGCCAGTATGCAAACAGAGGGAGCCCTGATGTTACACAGCCTGATGATACACAGCTGACCCTATTGTGCATTGCCCCTTCAATATGTTCCACAGTACATGCATTGTCCTTTCCATATGGCCCACAATACAAGCATTGTCAGTTTTTAGTATCTGAGCTATTGCCATCTCAGGCTATCCTGGATGCTGGAGAGCTGGTTGTGTAGCCATACAACTGAAATGGGTAGAAAGATGATCCATAATCCTACATCAATCCTACATCAAATGACCATCTCTAGATGACCTCCATTTTTAAAAGCACTTGAAGAATAATTATTGGACCATGTGGATTTCAAAGTACAAGTACCTTTACATATTTTAATTTGGGAAAAGAAAAAATTATTTGCAATGAGCAAAATAATTTTAAATTTTTTGATTTTGATTTTTTGATTTTCTTAATCAGTAAGAGTGAATATGAGATACCTTGCTTCCTGTTTCACTATAAATGATTAACAATAAAGTGTCACATCCTATCTTCAGAAAGTATAAATAAAGTTTTTTTTGTTTAATTTCAATTATGTAAATTTTAACCATAATTAAATTATTCAATATGGATTAAATAGCAGGAATAGCCTACCAACACCACAGCTGAGACGAGCTTCAGGAGTTTCTGGCATTCCACCTATAGAATCGCAACCTTCTAGATGGGAACGGAGTAACAGTAAGAGATCTCATCAGGAATATAACACATCAAGGTAAGCACCTAACCAGGTTTTAAGGGTAGAATAATAAATGTTGTTCTTCAAAAATATTAATTATCTGTAATGTTGGCACTTGTCAGGGGAAGTATTTAATATAGATTGTAGTATTTAAATGTAAATTTAGTATTTATTCTTGTAGTTGAATTAAGTCTCCCAATTCTGACAGCATAAATTGGAAAACATTTCAAGTTAGTAATATACTATACTTTTGTAACTCTGGTCCCAACTAGAAATCAGGTTGTTCTGAGGTTGAATGGTGTACCCTGTTGCACTGACTGGGACTGCATATCAGTTTTAGTAGGAAATGAAAACTAAGTCCAATAAAAATTTCTTTTGCAATTCTGTAAACTCTAAATCATTACTGACTTTATCTTCTTCCTTTTTATTTAAAATAGGTATCACTTTCCAACTTCCACATATACAAAAACTGTTTTCCTAATTAAAAGGATTACATAACCTCCTTGTATTTGGTAGCCACTGCTGTGTGTATTGCAACATTTCTTATTCATACAGTTATCAAGCAAGCATTAAAGCATACTAAGAAAGTATGCCTTTCTCTTCTTGTCAGTCAGTATGACACACACACAGGAAAAAAAGCTTTTATTTCTAAAATTAACTTTGTGTTTTGAATTAGGAATAAAATTAATATACATTTTTTCTTTTTGTTTAATGTTGCGTATCAGAGTGAAACTTCTTGCATAATTTAAATGTGTGGTTTTGCTTGGTATCTTGTGAGAAAAGTGCAACAGAAATTTGAAGTTGTGATGCAGCTTAAATTAATTTAAAAAAAGCTTTTTGCATGACTCTACCTTTTAAGATTAATGGTTTATATAGAGATTGTAAGGTAAGTAAATAGATGCCTTTTAAAAAGAATGTGAGGTATATTTGATGATTACTGGTAGTGGATGAATGTTTATATACACATGTCCAGTAATTTATTAATCAAGATAATATTTCACTTTACAGTGAGACATTTAAACAATTTGGCAATTGTCAGTAGCTTTTACTTCTCCCTTGAAAAAAAAATACATGCTTCATGTTTTTATGAACTAAAACTTAAGTTTGGTTTATGTATAAAATATGCTTGAAGATATATTTGAAAAATACTTGAAAATTGTCATGGATAACTTTCCATTCCTGTCAATGTCAGGTCGACAGCAAGATATATATTTATGTTTTTAATATATTATATATATATATATATATATATATATATATATATAGTCTGTATGAATTTGACATTAATGGAAGTTTAACTAATTACTTTACCTTTTCTACTCCTCATCCATAGGCAATAATTTCATTACTTTTGTATCAAATCAGGTGCAATATGAAAGCACATCACAAACGCTCACTGCTCAAGTTATGGCAGTAGGTAAAGTTTATAAGTTCATGATAATTTGGTTATCAGTGTTTGAAAAAATCTACTCAGTTAAATAGACTGGAAATAGACAAGAGTGGCAGTCCTGCGTTCCTAGAGCACAATCCTGTCCCTTTGTCCCATTGGCTCTGGCTCTTTAAGTTAGTTCCTTAAATTGTCAGCAAAATAACTTAGCAAAAGAAAAGGCATAACTTTTCCAGCCTTACGGAGGTAAGTCACCCCTATAAGGGTCCCAATGACTGTTAGAAAAGAAGCAAAGATGGGCAGGCTAATAGTAGAAAGGGAGAGTGAACCAGGAAACTGTTTACTATGAGGAAAGCTTATCAACAATCAAAAGATTTCTACATACAGTGACTCTCAACTCAGAATTCAGCTGAAAGTAAAGACATGACATTACACAGTGGTACTATAAATTAATATTGTTATAAAATCTGATTTAATGTTGCAGATTTTTTTTTTTTTTGTCTTCTGAGACAGTTCAAAAACAACTCTTAAGTGCTGCTCTTGTATTTGCATACAGGCTCTTGATTTGGTTTGTCAGTCAAACGCTAGTTTGAGGTGAATGGACCTTGATTAATACATAGTCTTCATATACTAAATACTAATGCAACATTTTTATATGCTTTAGAAGAGTGCATGTAAATTATGAAAGCTGAACAGCATTCAAATAGCAAAAAATTCACTCTGCCCAAATTGTCAACCTGAATATTTTTAAAAAATTTGTCTAACAAGTCAGCATCAGACTTCAAGATAATAAATCTGTCCTTATTTTTTAATTCGTTTTTTTCTATATACTTAAAAAAAAAAAAAAGTTTTTTTTATGTTTGACTTTTGTTTGAAATCTGATTTAAAGAAAAGATTAAAGCTGTTTGAGTAGATATTGTTTTCCCACACTGAAATGAAATAATTAGTTTTACAAGTATTCTCACTTTAGATTACATGTATGCTCACTTTAGATTACATGCTTTTAATTGCATATCATGTTTTTATTATCTAACAGAAATATATAATGGGAATTTTGGAGTGCAATGTCATGCCTACGACAGCAGATGGCATAATTTAACAGTCATGTTTGACAATGTAGCTACTGAAATAAAATATGACAGTCAAAACAACTTTATTTTTAAGATAACTTATGATTAATTAAAAATGTGGAGCTGATTTGAAAAGCAGGCTGTAGCTTCATAAGGCTGTCATGATATTTGCAATGTACCTAATCATAGAATGTTTTGGGTTGGAAAGGACCTTAAAGCCCATCCAGTTCCAACCCCCTGCCATAGGCAGGGACACCTCTCACCAGACAAGGTTGCCCAAAGCCCCATCCAGCCTGGCCTTGAACACTTCCGGGGATGGGGCATCCACATCTTCTCTGAACAATATTTTAAATGCTTTCAGAGCTGTTAGAAAATAGCCTGCTATGTTAAAACATACACTAGAGTATCTGATATTATCCCAAAAGAATAAATATATGCATTATTGTGTAATACTTAGCAGTGGTATATTAAGCAGTCATGCAAGACAGAATAATTGAGCAAATTCCAGTTACTTCATAATCTTGAAAATTTGTCTATTCATAGCATTTCTTAAAATGTAAATGATCATGAAAGAATTGAATGGTGTTCAGTGGAAAGGTCTAGCTGATGAATATGGTTATTCAGAAGAATATTGGACCCCTTCTAGACAATATTAAAGAAAAGTAAATAAAATTTTAGACAAGGAGCTCTATGACAACTAGCCTGGTTATACATATTATTTTAGGACCACATAATGTTTGCTGTGGCTTTTACCTAGTACCTAGTTGTTGTGTTTTTTTTTTTTATTTATTCTATATAATCAACATATTGTCTAGCTGATCTTGCCCTTTATTTCTTTCTAGTACTCTCTTTTTTTCTTGAATGGTAGTGGAACTTAGTCTAGCTGTTTTACAAGCATTTTATTTGATAAAATAAAATTTATTGATGGAATACAAAGGTAGGGAAGAATAAAATTTTTTTGTTTGCTTGTTTTTCAGCCAAGGAACCCATTCAAATGGGTCGTTTGGTGCAACCCTGCTGACAATACCAAAACAAAGGTCATCTTCAATAACATTGGGTCATCATATAAGTTCCAGACGAACAAGTAAGATTGCGCAATTTGTATAGCCTAGTGGCAGGATGTCAAGGCAGTACATCATGCATTACAATTTTATTTATTTATTTATTTAATGCAAATGTAGTACCCATATAATACCAACATGTTCTATATATTCTATATATATATATATACACACACACACTTAGTATCTATACATTTTTAATCTGCTTCTAAGAAATTCAAAATTACGGTTAACATAACTTTGTAAAAATCTCACTAGTCACCTAATGCAATGTATCTGCAAGTTGTTATATTCAGCGTGGTTGGCAATTGTTGAAAATTGCTAAGTTCCCATACCTTAATAAGGACCTTTTTCTTTTTTTAGTAGTGCTGCTTTTTGTAATAGAACAATGTTATTTATGCGCTGTGGCTTTCAAAATATATATATTTTACAGTAACAAAATGTAATTACTTACTGTTCTTGAGGTTTGTGAGTCAATTCAGTGCAGCCTGTGATACTGTTTGAAGCGGATAATGTATGGATTCCTTTTTTAAGGGCAGTTAATGCCTACTGTATGTTCTCTTAGTAATTTGTTGTCATGCACTACCAATCACAAAAAATATGATGGGAGTTTTTCCTTCATAGCTTGCAGGACAATAACTAATTCATCTATGGAATATCCAAAGAATACTTCATGATTTTGCTCTTTGAGCCATTGACAAAGAGCACTTTATTGTTTTTGATGAAAGTATGTTTGCAATGGTTATAACTTACCTTTTGCACTCATAGACCTATATTTTGTGTATTTTTGCAGAGGAAAGAACTGATATTTGGCTTAACACTAAATTTTGTGGTAAATTGTCAGGCACATAGTAGTCAAAGTGCAGTTTTACCAATTTTCTTTCCTAGATTTCCTGAAGTAAAACCTAGCTTAGTGTTTGAACAGGAATGGTGAATTTCATGGATCTAAAGAAGATTAAGATGGTTTTTTGTTTGTTTGTTTGTAAATCTTTAATTACAATGAACTTTAGTTGTTTTTGTTAATTTGTTTTTAATGACTTAATAGGCAGATTTGGACAGATTACCATACCACTAACAAAATGACACATCACTGTCAAAATGGCCAGTATCTGCCAACTTTAATCCCTTGCTTCAAAAATATGATTACAGTTTTTTTTTTCCTTTGTTTTTAAAAATGTCCTTAAGTCTATTTTTCCTTCATTACAAAACAATGAAGTAAAACAGTTTGCACTAGGTCAATTATCAGTACTGAATTGTTTTTGGTCATTTGTTCTGGAAAAAATGCAATCCTGAGTCAGAAAGGAATATAGAAAGTTTCAGCAACCAATTAAAGTTTTCCAAAGCTAAAAACAAAACAAAACCTTTGAAAGCCAGATGTTATGCATTACATAGTCTGCTCCTTCAGATATATTGCCTAGACTGTGCTGTATATTTGTAGATCTCAAAACTAGGAATAAATCTTGCTGACCTATATGTATTTAACAATGTGAACTGTACACTGCATTTTGAAAACTTCCACATTCTTTACAATTTATAAAGATTATTGTTGTTTAATTTCAGTCTTTCTAAACAATAAGACTATTATTATAGTCTGAACCCAATGTTATATTTGTTTTGGAAGGTGCTTCTCCTGGCCTGAGTCCTGTGGGTTCACCTAGTCATGGATCTGTCTCCAGTGGGACCCTCAGCAGCTGGTCACCTGTAGAATTTCCTGATACTGCTGATTTTCTTACAAAACCAAGCATTAATATTTATAAGCCTCCAGCATACACATTTAGTTCATCAGATTTTCAGCAGCAAGTTAAAACACCTATAGGTCATGTGTGTAGCAGGTACTGTAAACTGTTACATTTTTAGTAACTTCATGTGTGTTGAACATACTATTAATATTTTCATTGAAAACAATAACAAGGCCTATTATTTGTTAATATTGAAAAAAAAAAAGGCATATCATCTCATAATAATTTGTATGTATGTTATCCAGGGAACTAAACGATGCTGTATCATTGAGTTGTGTACTAATGAATTGAAACATTTCAACCTTGGTAGGAAATGCAGTAGCTATTGTAGAGCAATAATATTTTACATATTTTAGAGAAGGATGACTTCCAACCTGGGAATTTAATTCTTTATGTCTGAACACTTTCTAAATAATTATCTCTACGTTGTTAATTCATGGAAGTGAGTCCAGGGGAGGTGATGGCTGATTATTTTCTAAGTACAGGCTAAATCTGTATGTGCCTAATTTAGAAGAAAATACTAAGGTCACTTGGTGGAGGAACCTTGAAAAGCATATCTTTTTAAGAAAAGTAATTTGCAGATTTTTTTCAATACAACACAGCAATAGCAAAAGAAGAAAATTACTGAATGTTTTAAATATTTTTCATGTATTCTGTAAGCTGTGGATGTCACATACTCAAGGCTGTTCCAACACCAGAACAAGAATTTGCAGAATATAAAGACAAAAAATCAGGTGGGATTTCAAAATAGACAAATATTTATGTTTTCTTAAAAGCCAGTTAAATTAATATTTTTATATTTCTACATGAAATTTCACTATACTTTAAATAATTTATATGCATATATTTTATTTCAACTTGCCACTTGGGATAATTGGGATAATCTGAAATATTAACTGCTTCAGAATAAGGATTATATAATAGGCTTCCAGTCATAGCTTTATAGACCTCTACTCAGTATGTCAAAAATTTCTGTACTGTCTCAACTAAACTAAACACTGCACCAATTTGTACAAGTAAAAAGTCATGCTTCTACTTTTTCTAAATCTTCAAATACATTTTGTCTAATAGATTTTATCCCTTAACACTTTGTTGTTAAATTCTTAAATAAGTGGTTTAGCAACAAGCTATTATTTATCTTTCTGTGAAGAAATCTGTATGATAAGTACAAGAATTATTAGTCATTAATATTTTACAAATAAATGATTGATATAGTATTTATCTGTTTATTTTCTTTAAGGTGAAGCTGGAAGCACTAGTGTTCCAAAAGAATCTTTCTACCATACAGAGAAGACAAAAGATGTAAAGAAGGAAATAATTATTGAAACACAAAATAGTCCACTTGTAAGCATGTAATTGCAAAAGAACTTGCAGTAACTTGTATCAATAAAATATTTATCATTTGTAACATGTAGTAAAGAGGTTTTGTTATTGCTAATATCTATAGTGACTGAAGGGTGCATCACTGGAATTCAAATTTACAGTTAATAATAGGGTATTTCTACCTCACAAAAATTTCACTAGCAAATAACAAGATGATGACTTGCACTAATTATTGTTGACCAAAATTAATTTGTGTGGATTTAATGTAGGTAGTATGTTCAAATACTGATTGACTTGTATTTTCTCCTTGAAGTTTATGAAAGATACATCAATTTCAGTGAAACTATAAAGACACTGTTCACACAATGCCGTATATTGGTAGTGCAAGAAGACAAGTTGTTGAATACACCTTTCTACCATTTTGTGTCTATATATCAGTTTTTCAAATCTGGTTCAGCTAAGGAATTGTCAAAGCTCAGTAAAAGTTAGCTTATGCATATTTTTACTTTGTTTTATTAACTCAACTTGCTTTAAGAATAATAGTAATAATAATGGTACCATCTCAGAAAGCTGTCCCCAAATATGAAAGAAAAGTCAAGTAATTAACTGTGCTATTTGTGCTGTTGATTTATGATTTTTCTCATAGCCACAGTTACAGCACCATTCAATAAGTTCAATAAGGTTTTATCATTTTGATGTTTTCTTGTCAATACAGCTGACAAATTAGTTTTCATTCTTATTTTAGAGATGATTAAGTGTCTTACTCTCATACAGGTGGAGCAGAATCCTACATTAGAAACAATGTTAATAGAACATGACTCACTAATGGAGAAAATGAACAATTGGAACTTCCAAATTTTTGACCTTGTACAGGAAATGGGAGACCAATCTGGAAGGATTCTTAGCCAGGTTTGTTGTATTTTATTATATGAGGGAGAGGGAGGGCGTATAAAACGGTCAAGCTTTTATATTTCATTAAAACTATTGTAAAGTTTTGCAGTCAACATAAATTTGAACACTAACTTGAAAAGTGGAAATTTCATTTTTCATGTACTCCATCTCATAGTAAACCATAAGTGATTTATTTATTTACAACTTGCTCCAAATTTTCTGAATTTTATTTTCAATGTAAAATAGGTTAGATTCATGCTTACTGGAATGGGTTTTGTAGTAATGTGCCGTTTCCTATTAAAAAAAAAATGTCTCCTGCTTTCAGAATTGCTACCTTGTTTGTCAACCATTTCTTTTTTCTTTATTTCAGTAAAATAATTCTGCCAGAGCTACACCTGTGGGGGAAGAGAAGTGATCTTTTAGGCAGTCTTTTGCCTCTTGATCCTACAAACAATGGGATTTTTTTTCCATGCTGCTTTCTGCATGTAGTATCCCTTTTATCTCTTTCTGACTTACTACTAAGCTCTTTTGTGCAGTTTCATGTTGTGCTGAAGCCAATCTAATGGCAGGTGCAAAAGAATGATCCTGTGTGGTCTTCCTCAGCCTCTCCTATTCATCAGTGTCATCTGTAAACTTCTGTTTCTTTCTTTATTCTGGATTTAGAAATTATGGGGCTATAGTATGAGCTGGATTTGGTTCTAATACAAAGATGAAAAGTTTTTTTCTTGCTAGTATCTTAGTTTTGTATGTTGAAGTAGAATGTATGTTTCTTTTGGTTCAAGGGTAGTGTTATGGACAAGTACCTGGAGGGAAGGAAAATGGTTTAAAGGACTCATGTGCAGGTGGAAAAATAGATCTGCATCTATACTGAAGGCATGGAAAAGACAATGAGGAAAACTTCATTTTTGTCATTAGGCACAGTCTTTTTCTTTTATTATCCACAAATATCCTGGCTATTGTTTTAAGTCTTCAGTTGGTTTTCTTTTCCTTTTTTTTTTTTTTTTTTTAAAATCAAATGTTGACAGGTCTTTTGTCACCTCAGTTATTGACTGCTGTTAATGTGCAGTCCAGAATGCTACAATCCACTTTTGAGTGGTATTTTTACGGTTGTATACTAGTACTCTGGGATCTGTATTAGCTTGTGTTTCATTTGTGTGCAATCTGGTGTTCAAACCTGTAAGTACTTAAGTGTGCAGGTTTCTACTTCGCCACAAGTTCTGGAACAGTTCTTCTGTATATATGTGTATTACTTGTCTTCCTCCTCTCTTCCCCCAGTCCTTTTGTCAGTTGTGCTGTAAGCATCCAATATATACTTTGGTTAAAAGCCAAATAAAAACTGTATTTTACCATTATCAGTTGTAAGGTTCTCAGATTGAGTATGTGTAAGGGGGATGGTTGGGACAGCTGGAAGGAGGGATGTCCCCTCATTTTGCTCTGATGTTTCTTTGAGCACCTCCCACACTTCAGAGATTTTTCTCTCTCAAGTGTCTGGGAAGGAGGTGGCAAAAGAGGTGTAGTGTCTTGTTTTAAAAAGCTTTCTCAATATTTGCAGCCTTAACTGGTTTTTGGTCTTTATAGTCACTCTGTTCTACTTGTACAGCTTAATGTATTTGCACAGTATTTACGTGTGTACGTGTCATGTACATTTTAAAAATATTTTGAAACATTTTTTGGTTTACCAGACAGATTGTTTTAAAAATACCCAAGATATTTCACAGTGGTTAGAAAGAATAGAATTTAAGTTCTCTGAAAATAAATACAAGTGTGGGGTGACTCTCTTCCTCTTCCCCCTCCTCCCTATTAATGGATCTGCTACTATAGTTAGGTAATCTGAGTTTTAGAGTAATAAGTAAGAATATAGATTTATTCTTTTTTAGGTTCCTAATGGAACAAAGCATGAGTTCCCTAATGTATTATGAAAAATTTTAGAGAATGTTATTAAAATAATCAGTTGTAAATATAATTTATCAGTAGAGAAAAAAGGTTTTATTATCTTGTATTTGAGAGGAATATAAAAGTGCATATTTTTGGTGTTAAAATGATTAAACATATAACTGTATTACATTAGCTTTCAGGTAAACTTTAATGGCATATCAATAATTTCCAGCTCTATCGGCAAGCAAAATTTTAAAAACAAGAACATTTTTAAAGTTGCAAAAACAGAATATGCTTAGGTATTGTGTTATCTTTCAGACTAAAATGCATTTTAATGTGTGTTTAGGTAACTTATACTTTGTTTCAAGACACTGGTTTGTTTGAGATTTTCAAAATCCCAGTTCAAGAATTCATGAATTACTTCTGTGCGCTCGAAAATGGCTACAGAGATATTCCCTGTGAGTAATATATAATTGTGTGTGCTTTTTTCTTATATGTTAGTGTATCTCTTTGAGGTCTGTATTAATATTTAATATGGAGGAATAGAATATATTTTAATTATTATATTTGTCAGAATTTAGAACTTATTTAATTTACTGCACCAAAAAAAGATTCCAAAATGGAATTTTTTAATGTATAGACTGAATATAATCTTAAATTATTTGAATGAGTAACTGAATCCAACATACTGAAATCAATAGGAGAACATCTGTTGATTTAGCAGAAAATTGGATTAGTCCTGTAGTAGAGCTATGAGAAAATAAAGAACTTTGACAGCAATCATTCATCTGTCTGTTTAGTGTTACCAAATTTAAAAATAAAATAAAATCATGTCACAAGTGTTTGTGCCAACCCAGATGCCCATAGGTGTCAGAATGGTATAAATGCTAGTAGCTCACCATCACTGATTTAAAAGGTCACTTAATCCTTTCCTGACTCTCAGGTCGGATGAAGTATGCCTAGAGAATGTATGATTTTTACCTCACTTATTTCTTAAAAGCATTGTGATATAGTGTCTACTACCAGTTTAAATGTGTTTTTTTTTTTTTCCTTTATATTTCATTGAAGTTTTCCTTATATTTGGTCCATTAGATATTTTTTGTGGTTCCTTTGTGGTGGATAGATGGAACTGTTGTTTAATCACATTCAATGCATTTTCTTGTATTTTGAAGGTCTGTTGGGTTACTTTAAAGTCCCTTATTATACACAAAATTGGTTCTAATTTCCCTTTGTAAATCCTTGTTCCCTATTCTTACCATATTCCAGGTCTTCTCTGGCTTTACAAAATCCAAGAGTGGCACAACAAATACTTTCAGGTTTTCACATAACGCATCTTTTAATAGTGTGTTCAGTTTTATAGTCAGTCTGTGATTCACTGTAGATCTCTAATCCTTTTTGTGGCATACCACTAACATTCTATGAGATCCCATTAGAAATATAATTTTAATGAAAAACAAATGGATTATATAACAAAAATAGTTCTTTAGATATTAGATAGTAAAGCTCAATTCTACCTTGGGGTTTTAACCAATTTGGAACTAGTTGATCATTCCTTTTACTGACTTTTCTGTACTGATTTGCCCCAGGTATTTCTACAGAAATACAACAGTCAAAAACAGTTAATTTCATGTTTTAATAAAAGAAAGTAGAGGTTTGGTTTTATATGAATAATGTCACAAGAAGTACAGTGTCAACAAGTCCACTCGATTGAGTTAGTTCCATTCTTTCTATCTGTCCTTAATTTCATTTTTCTGCTCTTGTTTCTCCAAGTTATTAATGTAAGTTAAACATGAATAATTGTTTTGATGTTTTATGTATTACTACATTTTAATTTTATTTTTATTTTTTTTATAAGATACACAGTGTATCTTATGCGATATATGAATATACATAAGTGTTAGTGGTTTTTTTTGTGTGGAAACACTGGTTACAGTACATTTACAACACAGGTAGGGAAAAGGAAAGAATAAGAAAATGACGTTGAATCTTCATGAGAATTAAAAGTCAAATATAATGTATTATGTCTGTGTGAAATTTGAAAAATATTACAAATAGTTTTGCTTCTATTTTCTTTTTCTTTATTTTCAAGATTTTTTTTTCATGTGCATTTTTAAAAATAACTTACACATCAAAGCCTGAGTAAAGGGTGTGAAGTAACTTGCTTATTTTTTTTTTTTTTATAATTTTCAGATCACAATCGTATACACGCCACGGATGTTCTTCATGCAGTATGGTATCTGACAACACGGCCCATTCCTGGATTTCAGCAAATTCATAACGAGCATATAATGGAGAGTGATATGGGTATGTATCCACATAGTTTACTTCTATTCATTTGCTGTAATAATGTTTTAATGAAACTACAATAAATTAAACAAAACTGCGGCTCTGGGCAGCCTGCTCTAGTGGTTGGCAACCCTGCCCAGAGCAGGGGGTTTGAAACGAGATGATCTTTAAGGTCCTTTCCAACCCAGGCCATTCCGTGATTCTCAGGCGAAAAAAGTATTCTTGTAACTCAAATATTATTGCTTATATTTTAATATAAGGCAGTAGATATATGACAATATTAGTATATACCATTCAAATATTAGTATAAACAATTCAGAAGTATCATGCAGTTGATTTTAGAACAGTTATTAGATGAGCTGACTTGTTAGCCAAGAATACCATTTTACTTAAGCTTTCTATGCTGAATGAAACCTCTGCATACTGCTACAGTCAGTACGTGTTTAGCACTTGAAATACATTAGACTAAATTTTTCTTCCTGCTTATGAGTAGTAACAGCTCTTCCAAAAGTCTCTTTTATTTGTGTGAATGTTAGTTATCTTTCAGAACTGTCATGGGAGATCATGTCTGAAAAAAAGATTCCTGAGGTATATTAATATCTGTATGCAGTACTAAAGAATTGGTTTTAGAACAGGAACATATGGCTTTCCCATTTTGGGACACTTCTTAAATACTCCAGAATGTCCTGCCATCCTGTTTAACATCTTGAAAGCTTTCTATATATTTGTAAGATCGTATATACCATTTTGGACAACCCATGTGGTCATGAATTCACTGCTTACTGGCCTTTTTAACTGTAATTCAAAATTGCTGGTTTATGTAAAAGCAGTAATATGACTTTTTTTTCTTTCCCTTTTTGTTCCTTCTTCAAGATGTAAGAATTCCTTCTTTGCCAATTATTCAGCTCCACAAGTGCAAGGATAACTGTATTAAGATTATGTTAGTATTTTAAAATTACACTGAGCCATTTAAAATGTATTAAAAATATAAATGAATCACGTTCTAAATATTTTCTTTTTCTATTTTCATTTTTTTGTAGACGAAGCTAGTGGTGTTGGCCCTGTTCAAGTCAACTATATTTCTTCAAAAACCTGTTCTGTTGCTGATGATAGTTATGGGTGCCTGGCATCAAACATTCCTGCCTTGGAATTGATGGCTTTGTATGTAGCAGCTGCCATGCATGATTATGATCATCCTGGTCGTACAAATGCTTTTCTAGTAGCTACAAATGCACCACAGGTAAGAGACTCTTTAACTAGAAAATTATTTGTCTCTATCTGAAATCAAAATAGTAAAATCTCTTTTCTTCTATATCACTACTATTGCCTGTTTAGGGATCATTTGTCCAATATAAGGCACAGGGAAATTAATTTATATTTACTCGTGTAACAGTTTTTCCTGATAAATTCCAATGTGCTTCGTATGTATTGGTTGTGCAAATATATAAAAATATTTTTCAGTTTACAAAACTGTAAGCAACAAAAATCAATGCAGGTTATAGTAATAGATTATTTCCTAAAGCTGGTTCTATGACTGTCTGAGCAGCTAAATTCATGGATATATCACATTTTGGGAGTCCTCTGTAATCATAGTAATTTCTGCAATTACCGTAAAAAAAAAGAGTTCTAGCAGTTCAATTAACTGCGTTTCCTAACCTCTGAATTAGTCCATTATGGTAAATAATTGTTATCTTTAAGGGTGGATGAGTAAACTAAGAAGAAATATGCAAAATATCCTTGCTTTTGTCTCTCATATTCAACTTTGTTGTTAGAACAGACAGTAGAAAGTAGAGATTCTCTTCAGGGTTGAAAAGAAAGATAATAGAGGCAAAGGAGAGCAAAGTTTTTTTTTTTTTTAAAAAAAAAAAAAAGAAAAAAAAAGTGGAGTGGGAAGGGTGTTGTGGGGAGGAAGATCACTGAATAAAAGATACCTAAACTTCACAGTGAAATATTTTTACCTAATGAGTGCAATACCGTCAGGGGAAAAAGAATATGTATCATAGTGATTTCTATCTCTTAATCAGCTTGAGAGGAGAAACTGAAATAATAACGACGATAACAGTAGTAAATCAGAAACTAATACAACTTGTCAGGAGATGGAGGCTTTAAAAATCAACTTCTCAGTCAGCTTTCAAGGGTTTCTGATTAAAAAAAGAAAAGTTTAGTTATGTATTTATACTGAAAACAATATGAAAGGAAGAATCAAAACAAATGACATAGACATTCATCTCCACTTTTCAAAAATAAACACATTCATTTTATCAGTAATCTCTTCACCTTCTGAAAAATTGAAGATTCTTTTTTGCAATTTTCCATAAAAGTCTTTTCAGGTCCTACTTAATTTATATTCAGTTGGTTATATTCTAGGATATTTTGTATAAACACAGGCTTTGTGAGTAAAATCTACTACTGTTTAATATGTGTAATTCATTTGCAGTTAAAATGTATTCATCAGCATTAAATGTAACATATTGAAAACTAGTGAATCTCTGCAGTATTTTGCATTAACCACAGTTCTTAATTAGCTTAAGGGTTATTTTCATTTTTAAATTTAATAAATGATTTTTAAAAGCAAAACACAGTACTGGAACTGAGAGGAATTAACAGCATATAATTAGATCTGTGGGTTTTGTTTTGTTTTTGTGTTAGTGTTTGTGCCCCATACATATTGCCAAACATACAAAGTCTCTGTTTTAAGTGTGGGGTGTGTGTGTGTGTGCATGCACGCCTACAAGGATGAATGGAGATCTAGGAGACCTTTAAGGACTTTTGAAGAAAGAAAATTTTTTTCTACTTTTTTTCCTCTTATCTGCCACTTCTATTTCACTTTTAACCCTCAAAGCTAGAAGGTGAAAACATCGTTTAATAGTTTCATTAAGAACAACAACAGCAAAAAAGCTGTTAGTGACTATCCCTTAAGCTTCAGAATATTTAATTGTAATTCTAAATATTAAATCTATCATTTATGATTTTCTTTTTGTGTAGGCTGTTCTCTACAATGACAGATCAGTCTTAGAAAATCACCATGCTGCTTCTGCCTGGAATCTTTTCCTATCACGACCAGAATACAACTTCTTATCAAATCTTGATCATGTAGAATTTAAGCGTTTTCGTTTCTTAGTGATTGAAGCAATCCTTGCCACAGATCTCAAGAAACATTTTGATTTTCTTGCAGAATTTAATGCCAAGGTTAGTTACATTTTAATGTTGTCACAAAGCTCATGATGGTCATGATATACTAATGTTTGCATTGTTATTTGATAGTATTAATAACTTGCATTTGAAGTTTTATATTATTTAAGTGACTCAAAAAAATCAAATATGTATAGAACAGTTATATGTCAGTTCGTGTATCACATAGTAGGCCTAGCAGATGTGACACACAGGACTCATGGGAGACCTCAATCATATCTCATGGTTCAGTCTTCTCAAAGATAGAAAGTGACTTTGACTATGTAAAACAAAACCAAACCAAAAACAACAACAACAAAAAAGAAAAAACTAATTAAAGTGGCTGTCTGTTGTGTAGAGCCTGAAAATATAATATTCATGAATAGTTTTAACTTAATTTTTAAAAACGTATGTACTCAACACAGGTCAATGATATCAACAGTCATGGTATAGAATGGAGCAATGAAAATGATCGCTTGCTTGTCTGTCAAATATGCATCAAACTGGCAGATATTAATGGCCCAGCAAAAGTTAGAGAGCTGCATCTGAAATGGACAGAAGGCATTGTTAATGAATTTTATGAACAGGTAAGTATGGAAAGTATTATTCTTTTCTTTTTTTTTTTTTTTTTTTTTTAAATTTGAGACAGACATTCAATTCTTTACATTAAAAATATATAGCTAAATATTATTCCTTGTCTTAAATCTTCAGGTAAAGTATTTCCATCTTCTCTTTCTGAATACTGACAAGTTATTTTTATGCTTAGCATACTAACATAATCTTTTACTTCCTATCGTCTTAGAAGCTTGAAAAAAAATTCCCTACTAATGTTGTCCATTTTTCAGATATTAGTTTTGTTCATTCCCCACCTCTTCCTTTAGGTTGATACTGATAAACTAAAATAACTTCCACTTTGGTAAGTTAAGTTAACAGGAACGTTTCCATGTCAAAGAATATTATGGAATCCACAAGACTGGAAATGTATATTCAATGAATCCATAGTGCTGAGGCAGAAGACATTAAAACATTCAAAACCAAATATTAAATATATGCATTAGTAATTAGCATTATTAAAATGTAAATAAATGTTTACAGTGGAACTTTCATAAATAATCCTATTGTTAATAACTCAAAGTCTGAAAATTTGGTGTCTATTTTTACATCTAGAACTTCTATAAGTTCTAGATATCCCAAGTATCTAGATATCCCCCAAATATATCTTACAACATTCCTACTCTGTTATTTTTCTGTAGTCAATTTCCTGGGGGATTCACTATTATAAGACAACAACCAGGGATTTAAAAATATCTTTCAGACTAGGAAAATACAAGTAAACCATAAAAACTCTTAGGAGATTTAAGTTTTTACTCAGTACCTGAAGTGCTTACACCTAGTATTCTGAAAGTTATTCCTTTAGGAAAAAAAAAATTCAAACAATCAGGTCCCACAGAAATGCTAAGACAAGTTATTATAAATCAGAGCAACTGCTCAGATTTTTCTTCTCTCATTTATAAAAATAAATATATATGTATATAATATGTATATATTTATATATATGTAATTTATATTGGATGTTGTGGTTCCTTTCAATCTGCCCCGTGCTTTTGGGTGAAGCCATTCACCGGAATGCCTTACTCTATCTGATTACTTTCCCATTTTCTCTGTTCATCAGCTCAGCAGCTGAAGTCAAATTTCTGCCTACCCTGAAGCTATCCTGTAAAGGCAGAGGAATAGCAGTCCCAGTAGAACTAGATCTTCATCCATGCAAAGGGTATCTTGCAGCAAAGCTGAAGGGAGGATTATGATCTGTGCAAGTCTGAAAATGTCTTCATTTTTATTTTTTATTATTATTTGTCCTGATTACATTTTCATTCATTTAGTCTATATTATTATTGCCTTTGACAAATAGATACAATCCACTTAATGTGTATTTGGTTCCTTAAAGTTAATCTTTAAAAATTGAATTTAATTTTTTGAGAAGTTCTGTATTTTTTTTCCTTTCTTTTTCAGGGTGATGAGGAAGCAAGTCTTGGATTACCTATAAGTCCCTTCATGGATCGCTCTTCTCCACAGCTTGCAAAACTGCAAGAATCTTTCATCACTCACATAGTTGGCCCCCTTTGTAATTCCTATAACGCAGCTGGGTTGCTTCCAGGGCAATGGGTTGATGAAGAGGAGGATGCAGAAAGTAATGAAGATGATGATGGAGCACAGTCGGAGAGTGATGATGAGGAAATAGAAGACGATCTTATTTTAAGTAAGTTTCTGTATTTGAATTGCGCACACACTTTTTTTATTTAATAGATTCAGGAATAACAATGATGGTTGAAATTGTGGAGTTCAAATATTGTAGATTTTGTGATTATTCACCTTAATTTTTACTCATAATAATTTTTTTGTTAATATCAGGAGACTTGCAACTAAAAAAAAAGTCATCGCTATACTTTTCCGTGTCACTGTTCAAATATTCTGAATAAAAATCTGTGTTTTTTCTCAAATTTACATCTCTCTTTCAACGTGGCATTTTATCTGTATGTATAAAATGTAATTACTTTGAATCCCAAAAAATCAATTAATGCTTTTAATTTTTCAGAAGCTCAAAGAAGAAAAGGTAGACGACGAATATTTTGCCAGCTAATACACCATCTAAGTGAAAATCACAAAATATGGAAGAAAGTGATTGAAGAAGAAGAAAAAAATAAAGCTGAAGGAGCTAAACTGCTGACTGAGAACTCATCTTTACCTCAAGCAGATGAAATTCAGGTTATTGAGGAAGCTGATGAAGAAGATGAACGACAGCTAGGAGAAGAAAAGACATGCTGAGAAAACTTCAGTCATGTCCATTACGAGGATAGAAAGCTGATATATATCTATATCTATTTTCACTGTGTTGACTTTAGCCTAACACAGTTCACTTAAAATTGAAAGGCCTTAATACTGTGAGAGGATTCTTTCTACTCCAGTGGAATCCCTATGCACTTTTGCCACACAGAATACGAAACTTTATTCAAAGATTGAGTATTGTATACCCTGATGCAAAGTTCTTTATGCCTTAGTTGGTATAAAATATTCTGATATAACGCTGCCTTGCTGAAAAAGGAACTCCTATTTTCCTTGAGGTACCTGCAATTTTTAAAAACATTCAGTGACTTTAGTTACCAAAGTGGCAAGAACTTTTTGCTAACAAGGAAATGTTGGATGAATTCTAATATTGTAATGAGTTGCGTATTTCATGTTGTTTTTGAACATGAATAAGACAAAGTCTGTGCTTGTATGAAAACCATGTTACTGTTGCAGTGCAAGCCTGTTGTGGGGTGTCTACTTAGTGCAATAGTGTGCTTAATGTAGTCATCTCAGAGCAACTGTTCAAGGACGGTGACATAAATGCTAAATTCTGGTATTTGTGGTTTAAAAAAAAAAAAGAAAAAAATCAGGTGCATCTATTTCTGATGCTTTTTATTCTTGTGCATAATCTGATGTTTTATTTTTGCAGAAAATATTCAGGTTTGCAGTGGGTGTTCATGATAATTCATTGAATATAAGGCCATTATCTGTTGCCTTGTTGTTTTGTGGTAGAACATTTAAAAAATCTGTTCAGCTACTTAAATTATTAAGGGATTTTATTCTCTAGTTAAAATGTTATATTTCCTGCCCTTTCTCAGGTTCCTGTTTAAAAACAAATCAACCACACAATAGATTTTATCTTGCACCGATTTCTGGTATTAAATTTTAAAGTAATAAGATCGTATTTCATTTATTCTTTGTATGTAAAACTTTAGGAGAATTAAAGATTTTTTTTTAAAAAAAGATACAAATTATTGTTTCAAAATGGCTAGTGTATTTTAATGGGTCCCACATCTTTTCTTTTATCACAGACATAGCTTATATTGCCTCCAAGTGTGATGTACATCCTGAAATATACATATGGAAAGCAGAATGTGAAAACTTCATGTAAGGCCTAATAGTAAGATAAATATCACTGTACTATATTACACTTTAGATAATTTAGGTTTTAAATAAGCTTAGACAATCCAAACACATATATTTTTAGAAACACTACCATTGGAGATCTGATTGCGAAAATAAAAATAAATAAATTAGGCTGCAAGTGCATAATCACCTTATGCAAGCCACAAATAAAGCTAGCTTTAAAAGTGCATCTTTTAATACTAAACACATACATGCTGTGCTGTTGAATGGAATTAAAAAAAAGGCACACATGTTCAAGTTGCTAAATGTATTCTAGCATATTTTTGTTTACATTTTTATTAGTTCACTTGAAAAAGAGGTAGCATTCCTAAGATAACATTGTGTAAATTCTATTGCACTATTTTACACAATTGAATTTCTCTTTTGCTCTTGGGTCAGTTTAAATAACTGAGAAAGATATATTTTTTTTCTATTTTCCACTAATTAGCTTTTTGTGGATCGACTTATAAGACCACTGAATTGTGCTTTTGCTATTTTATATAATCAGTGCCAAATTCCACTTTGCTGCCATTATTACTATCACTGCATTTTTTTGTAACATGAGCAGTGTTAAAAACAGATATTTCTGTCATTAATGAAATATTGCACTATTGAATGCGAATGTAGAGCTTAGTGATACGATTTAGTGGAGGACTTGTTAGTGTTAGGTCAGAGGTTGGACTAGATGGTCTTGGAGGTCTCTTCCAACCTAGATGATTCTGTGATTCTGTGAAGCTCACTTATCACTCCCTTGTATTTTACATTTGGTGCTCATATATTTCCTAACAAATCATGAAGACTACAGAAATTATGCTTGTTTCAATATGCTATGTTCTCAGTGTTTTGTGGTTAGTTTGCGTTTTCATGTTAAAAAAAAAAAAGGGGGGGGGGCACATTAATACTATTTAGTTTCATTCTTGCTTTTACTGACAAAAGAATGCAGATGTGCTTGTTTAAAGTTATAGTTACGGTATTTTACATGGCAGTTTTCTATTTAGTTTCCTTTTAAAAGGAGCATTATTAAAAAGTATTATAAAGAGAGAATAAGAAGGTAGAAATAACATTATCTTTTACTAAAGCATTGACAGTAATTATATCTGGTGACAACATTGCCAGCAACTTTATCTCAGGTTTCCATTATATTCTTTAGAAATACGGAAGATGTTTTTAAATTTAGAAAAAAAAATAAAAACCCTCGGTGTTTATTAAACTATTAATAGGTATAAAATATTATGCCTACTTTCAATTAGGTATTTTCAAGTTACAATATCTTGCTTCAATGTTTAGTTGTGAATGTATTCAAGAGCACCTTGAAATGTCTTATTTATGCATACGTAATATGTGACTTATCGTTTCCCTAGGAGCAAATGTCACCAAAGGTTTGTTCAGGGCACGTTTGTTGAAGTGGATGTAGCTTTAACTGAGGCACCTTAATCTTTCAAAAATGTCAATGGAGGGTCATTTGAATGTTGATTGAGCTGTCGTCAACAATAAGGTATATATCCATATAAGACAGATCACTCTCATTCTGGTAACAGACCATTGAGAAAAAATTACAACTAATTTAATCTGTGATCATGCTTCAATTCACAGCCACCAAGGGATGCTAAGCAGCACAAGAAAGCACACAAAAGAACACGTTTTAAAATATTTTCCTGAAGCAACACTCCTTACTTGTTTTGTAAGGAAGTAGGCTAAATTAGCCTACACTGAATTTTATGCTTCTAGTGTAGATAAACATTTAATGGATAATATTCTCAGTTTTAAGTGAAGTCTTCACATCTTTTCTGTCAAGACAGTCTCCCACCTCCTTGTTGCCCTCTTTTGCAATGTAGATTGGATTACTTGCTCCCATGCATACAGTGCATACAGAACTAAACTACTGAGTTTGTTTCCTGTAAAGAGCCAATTCCCTCTACAGCTCTGGAGACCTCTGAATGTCATGGTGGTACTAAATAACCAGAGTCAAAATCAACTTGGATCCTCTTCCCATAAATTATTCACAGCACATTCAGATGGTGAGTCTAGGATTCAAAATGGAAGGACAGGTGTAACATTACTTCAGGTAAGTTCAAGTTTACAAAGTTTGAGTAAATCTCGATTTGCTATATGCATAAAACAATTTTTTCTGTGTACTTCTTGCATTCAACTTCCTAAAAAAAGGGATCAACTGGAGGAGAGTTCTGTCAGGTAACAAAAGTATATTGTACTGAGAAAAATAATTTATTTGCTCTTCTTTCAACCTCCCTTTTTATTTTAAGTGAAAAGGAAGGGAATATTCTCATAGGCATTGAGACTGACAGACATTTGTCTGTCAAACACAAACAATGACAGGTGAATCAACAAAAGGTGTTAGCAGGATTTGAGAGCTCACTTCTAGCTCTGGTGCTTCCTCCTGGGTACTTATAGATGAAGGCTGGTTTATGATTCTTCTAAAAGTATACAAAGAATTTGAAGTAAACCAATCGGGAACCGAAACTCCAGGGGCAGTACTTTCCCTTTTGTCCAAAAACGTTTGAAAAAATGTGAGAGGTGCAGAATTGAAGTGTCATTTGCTGATGAGTCTGAGATCAGGAATCCCAGCCTGTGGTACTTGAATCACAGTAAAAGGATAGAATTAGCTTAGGTGATGAAAATTAGGAAAGGAGAAATAGGCATGACATAAATATAATTACACATGCACATGATACATTCTTATATGGAAGAGAGACAGAGTTTATAATTTCAAGTCAGTTCATTGTCTTCAAAAAAAAAAAATATGGAAACAGGATATCTTTTGATATGTCATGGTAATTTTCATTGTTATTAAACAATACAAATCATACTGCTAATAAAAATACAACTATCATAACTCAAATGATGCAAGTTTAAGAAAATTGATTTTTTCTGTGACAAATAAATGTTAATATGTTTAAAAATGTGTAGACAAACATGAACTTGATCAAATAAGGTATAAAAATATGATCAAGGCAGTGTTTTATTTTAATTATTTTTAATTTTATTATATATATAATTTTCCTACAGCTTTCCTCAGAATTGGTTTTGGACAACTTGCTTCCTCATGTCTGTGCAAAGGCAAATGAGGTGATCAATTGCTTTCATTTTTGCATTGAGGAATTTTCCTTCTGATATCTCCAGAATTAAAACTTTATCTTGCTATGATAATCATACTGTGACTTTTCAGAGATGAAGCTGGCAAAAAAACACAATTGTTAGTTAAGACTAGCTATATCTATATGTATTTAATAGAGTCACAAGCAATTAATATATATTTTTTTCCTGTTAAATGAGAAAATAATGGCTTGTATTTCTGAGAAAACAGGAAGGAAAGTTTATGGAAACATAAACAAAAGCTAAGCTACTATAGGATAAACACTCCAGTGTACTTGAGTTGAAAGTTATCCTCCTGACATAGTATATATACTCCGCACCCTTATGAATCCAGCAGATGTATAACCCTTAAAGACATTTGCGTATATATACGTAACTCTTAACAGAGCAATCTGTCTTAATGGTTTTGTTGTCCATTTTTACTCTCATTTCTCTAAGACACTTCTGGTTTGCACTTGAAATAATACTTCTGGTTGGTCTTTTGTTATCTTTAATACTCTAAAACAATAGAGTAACTAGCAATTGCTTGTTTTGTTAATGACAGCATTAAGCTAAATAAAATTGTCCCAGTAAAGAAAAAGCTGTTTTTCTTGGGTACTGAGATTTAAAAGTCTGTCCAGAAAATGACTAACTTTAAATGCTATGTTGTGATATATGCAGAATACTGAATAATGAAAGTTTAATGCACCTAAGGGATTGACACTTGGTTCTGTGTGATACTACAACCACACTTTAAAAAAGGGTACGTCATGATCAGAAATGTTTGACTGGAAGGCTTCTTTTGGAATCTGTACACTAAGAGTCATCTTTTGATTTCTGTACTGCAAGAGATCATAGGTGATAGCAACTGGTGTCTATGATAGGTTCTACTACCTGGCACAATATTACTATCTGGCAGAACATTAATACGTGTGAAACCTAAGAGTTAAAAGCTTATACAGAGCAGAAATTTTGTCTTGTGGTTTGCCTGAGGTTTCAGAAAAATAGAAATAGAAATGCTTAACATTAAAATAACAGAGCCTTTAAATAATGAGGTGGCATAGTGTTTCAAATGATTCCTATCATTCACCTTGTGATTTGTCCATCTTATAAGTACCTTGCCAAAAAACAGGTGATGATTCACTCCTGACTCATCTCTCCAGATCAGCAGAACCCTTTGCACCTTGGATGAGATCAAAGTCTTTTCATTTTACTTATAAAACAAGGACTAATGCTCCGCTTAAGATATATGTATTATACCAAAAATCCAAAAGGTAAGCTTAATATTGCTTATAGCAAGTGAGGAGCAGACTGCTTTCAAACTCATTTGTCACCATGCCAGTTAGCCGTGAAAACTTACTCCTGTGTGGTCATTCTGACAGACTTCTGTGTCTTTTATCATGACATAGATCCTGCTAGTGTTAATTAATCTCTGTGGTATTGTTCATTTATCTGATTCATATGCTAACAAAGGTTCCTCTCAGAGAAGTGAATAAAGAAGCACTCCTATTTATCTTCGAGAATGGATTTATAATCATTCTGTTCTATTCAGTGTACATAAGGAATTACCAAAGTACTGTTTCTAATTTCATATGTCACACCCCAGGAAAAGTATGTCCATTAGACAGACTGCTGAATTCCAATACAGATAAGTGTGACTGATCAGAAACACAGAAGACGTCCTAAAGAGAGAGGAGAATGATTAAATGAATTCAAGAGATTTTTCTGAGTCTAGAAAAAATCAGACAAGTAATTATATCCAGTTTTATAAGGCTGCTTCAAAGAGCAAAGCAATCAGAATAATGTTTTCAGTGTTCATAGTGTTTAGGACAAGTAGTAACAACTTTAAATTGCAGGAAGGAAGATTCAGGCTAAACACTGCTCATTGTCTAAGGATTGAGAGTGTGATTCACTGAGAGAGATTACCTTAGTGTACAAAGGACGTCTTATAAAGTCTGATAAAGTCTGATAAACAGCTCTGAGAAAAAATATATTGCCTGGGTCAGATAAGCAAACTGTATAGCTTACTGACTTTATTTCTGGACCTATATACTAAATACTAGGACTAGAAACGGGATCTCATATGAATCACTTTAAAGACTAATAAGAAAATGTGCACAATCTTAGAAATTTGACGTACAAAATTCAATATTTGACAAATACAAATTCAAAAAACGGGAATTGGAAGTGTCTACTGAATCAGTGGAACTGTCTATTAATTTTGACTGTACTTTGAAAGAGAAATATTATAGTTTCATACAATGTAAAATATAATAGGAGAAGATATGGATTCCTTGAGGATCTTTAAAAAAACAACTCTTATGCTCCCACAACGAACAATTAAATGAACTTCCTTACCTATATAGACACAAGATGGCTCATAATTACCTAGGTTTTTCCTGGAAAAATTAGACCAATTCAGTTCTGCTGTGGCGCATGCTCACCACAAGCATTATTTTAACTGAGTTTATTGTGCAAGTTGAAGACAACCAAAGGGCATTTGGACTCCCTAAAATGGAATGTGTGTAAAGAAAGTAAACTTTAGAGTAACTGGAATTCTTTAAGGTGTTTTATCCATAGTGATTCTATTACTTCATTTGCATTCCTTATTGATAAGAAATCCTACCTGCATTACCTATATTGGTGAAGGACCTGAACAATATTTGAGTCATATTTATTGCCTCATTTTAGTAAGAGCATAAGAGTATTCAGTGTGGACCCTGTTGTCTAGATACTAGCAGTGGGGTTAATGTGGTTAAGCATACTAACAAATTAACTGTCATGTAAAAAGGTCTTTATATATAGTAATATATATATAAAGTAACATATATGTAATGTATATATGTAATCTTTTTTCGTGTTTTTGACAAGTCATAGTTTATACAAATTAAGGATATTTCTTTTAAGATTTTCAGTACTAGCCTCGACAAGCAAGTCAGCAGTTAAAAACAGCAAGGGAAGAATAGTAACTGTATTGTGTTTTCTGTTATATTACTATAGGCTGTTATAAATCACATGTAAAATTTTGGGCAAGCAGCCATCTGCTGCAGTAATAGTAAACTATTGGATTAGATTGCACATTCCTGATTTGCTCCATTATTGTAATAGATTTAATCTATTTGTAATGTTACTTATTCAGAAGAACGTAGCAAACGTAATGTCTCCTGAATTCTGGCAGTCTTCCTAAGAAATGACCACTGTGAGTATGGGTTCTGCCTAATTCTAATCACATTGACATCAAGATAGTTGACAGCCTTCAGAAATATCTAAAAGGATAAACCTAGAAATGGAACAATCTAGTGATCCTCAAATTGTATGAAGGACAGAATAAGGTGTAATTTTTCCAGAAGTTTAATTTGATCTTGATTAGACAAAGGCTTTGAATTATGAAGCCCAATGCCTAAACAACACCTCAGATATCTAATTGCTATGAAAATCCATGTCTGTACCTTTACAGACCAATTTATACTGAGAATTTATCCTCGCTGTGCAGACAACCACAGAATCCAGTTATGACATACCAAATCAAGAAAAGGTTTGCTTGATATGTAAACTCAGGCTGCTTTAACACTTGAATAACTAGTAGAAATATGGAATTCAGAATGAACAGTACACTTTAAAAAGGTGATGATTGAGATGGGAGACTATTGTGACCTTATATAGTTTACACCTCATGCTGAAGGCAATTCAAATTATAAGCAGAGATCAAGAGAAATGTCTGATAACTGATTTTAAAATTTCTGTAACTGTCCAGGGATATCCTCACTGTTAGTTATATACCCAATTCTTCATCTACAGCAGTTTCAATGTATTCGCCTGCTTCCTAGCTCAAAGATATTTTAGCTTGACTTCTCTTTCTGTTCTTTTTTTGCTAACTGAAGAGATCTTTTATCAACTTTTTCTCTCTGAATAGATAGCTGTAGACTGTAATCAGGTCACTTACTCATGTGTTCAATAAATGAAGCAAATGAATTGTCTTGAATGTATGACTAGCCAATATGTTCTACAGTACATTTCTGTGGTGTATATTCTGGAAACATGCTTGAGCCTCCAATTTATCCATAAGCTGTCAAACAGTGCCCATGTATCACCAAGTCTGAAATAATAAATCGTGCTGATTTGGAACCATATTGGCTTGGACATAGTGCTACCCTCATATGATCACATAGTATTTGGTCAGCTCATAAATAAGTAGAAGTACCTTGCAGCAAGCCAGAATATACAGCATAAGCACATTCTTAGTTATTCTTACAGTTTTATAGGAATACAACCACATTTTAAACGCTCCTTTAAATATAGACAACAGATCAGGACAGTATTTGAGGAACGCTTGTGCCAGCACCAAATAATATGTGGCTTCTGTATCCTCACTCAATATTCTGTCAACACAAGATCTTTTGGCTGCAGAGTTAAAAAGTGCACGTTTACCAATCCACCATGAATCCGAACCTCTTTTAAGAATTACAGCTTTACAATATGGATTACACCGTAAGGTATGAAATACAGCAAATTGACAGTGGAGTAAGTGATAGAAACAGAACCTAGAATCAGCAAAGTTGAAGGATTAGGAGTCCTTAATGGGTATGTACATTTGAACATGATATGAACAACAACAGAACATAACCCCAAAACAATACCCACCAAGCCCTTTCAGTAATACTGATAATTCCTTAAAGGGAATAATGGAAATATTAAGAATGCAACAATGCTGGTAAAAATGATGAAAAGATAAACTATGCAGGAAGTACTTGGTCTGTATTTGGGAAAAAAATCAAGCAATGTATTTTTAACACAAAATAAATGCTTTAATCCCAAAAGAATGATAAATAGCAGGCAGTTATGCTACTTATTTCCACTCTAAAACTTTCACTGGGGAATTCTCAGCACCTAGCTGTTTACCCATGTTCATTACAATTCAATCTTGGTATGATGGCGAAATACCAGAGGACTGGAAAAACTAATATGTCAATATTTCAAACGACTAAATTGGATCAGTAGGATAATTCTAAGATATCTGAGGGAAAACAATGAAAAAAGTTGATACTGAATGAGACATAACTAATGTTGTTATAGAGAAGACAGTTTGTCAGATGTATTTGATTGTTTGAATGAGACTGTAAATTGGCAGATAATCATAATAGTTTGGATCAATATTCTAAGGCTTTTTAAGGTATTTTGATTTAGAAACCAGAATGGCATATAATCAATACAGTTCTCATTAAATGGATTTAAGACCAGCCAAGAATTATTTCTCAAAGTAAGGGAAAAGGCAATTATCACTGGCCAGCTGTGTTTTCAGTGTAGCCCTACAAGTACCACCTCTTGATTATTTTTTAACCCCTCCCCCCTTCAATTTAGATTATTTGAAACATGTTTTAAACAAATGTCAAGTAGCAAAACTCTAGCTGTGAGTGGGTATCAGAATTCCCATGAGTCCAGAAATGTAGCTCTGAAAACTCCTTTTTCCGTTCCATTTTTCTTCATGCTAAAGGGACCTACGTTTTGTAGATCCCACTATTTTTACATAAACATTTCAGAAGTACCCACCATCTACTTACGCTGACAACAGAAAAGTCTCAATTTTAACAGTATTAAGAACCTCAGCAGCTGTCTCATTCCTATACACCCTGTATGCCAAAATCTTAGGAGCAGATTATTTGCAACTTTCATGGTGTGCCAAACGCACAGCAATAAGGCTGACATCTCTCTTCTTTTTTTTTTTTCTTTAGAAATCTTTTATCTCTACAGAAAAGCAGTTGGTCAGCAAGAGGATTTGATAGTCTTCCTTCCCTCTTCAGAGCACCAGAAATATGCATTTCAGATGATCTCTGTGGGACACGTGAGTCTGACTACCCTCTGACAGGGTAAGTAATTTAATTTGGACCTGCTGCATCTTAAGTCAACAGACTATTATATAAGTGGACTGTCATTACCTCTATTTGACCTTTCTCTTTTGTTATCTCCAAAGAAAGGAAATAATTCTGCTCAGTATAAGCCAAAAACATGAAGTGAGAAGAAAAATGACAAATTCCTGCCTTTGAACTTTTCCACAGCTCCGACTCAAAGCAAAAGCTGCATAAACAGCAAGCCTAATACTCAGCCATGTCCATAAATAGCTGTTTGCTCAGTGTGTGTTTTTTAATGAACTCTATTTTGAAGTCCCACTACTCCCCACACAATGCAGACTTGTGCACCATATTCAGAGTATCAGGTTCTCCTGTAGGGCCTGTGTTCTAAGTTTATGTCTACCAATAACCATAAAGCAATAGCTGTCAAGCAGAATCAAAAATGAGGCTGGTAGAAATAGTTTTTGGGCTTACAGCTTGTGCTTAAAATCCATTTAAATATTTGTTTCTCCTTACCCTACTCTATTGCCCGCCCCCCCCCCAAAAAGTCTCTTTTCTTGTCAGTCTCATTAGCAGCTTATTTTCTTGACTTATAGCATAGCTGCATGTGACACTGGTAACACAAACACTCTTTTCTAGACTACTTAGGAAGAACTTAATGATTACATAATGCGTTGTGTTGGGAAGCAATGGAGGACCCGTGTCTGGAAATGCAATAAACTGGCAAAGAAGATTGCTGTAACTGTCATGAGCATGGGAATAATGGAACACTTTGTGTATGTTACTAAATGAGAAGCAAGCCATAAAAGATCTTAAACGTGAATTCATGCGGTTATCTGACTTGCTAGAAAATGAAGACCAACTAGGAAGATTGGGCAAGGAGAAGTAATGATTAAAATGTTTTGTCAATTTGTTCGTCAAGGCTGGAAATAATATATTTTTTAAAATTACATACAGTTAAATAGATATCTTTAAAACCTTTTTAGCTATGTAAATTTAATGGAGAATTATAAAGAACTGCTTTGCTGGAATAATGTGTATGGGATTTCTACAGATAAATCACGGCATAAAAAATTTTGAGCAATATACTCCATGTTTATAAAAATATCCTCTCAAATAAAATAGCTTGCAAAGAAATATTTAAAAGCTGAAACAGAAGCTATTTTCAAAAAAAATAATTATGGACTGAAAACATCAACTTTAAACACAGGATGTGCTGTATGATTTTGCTTTTTTTTGTTTTGTTTTGTTTTTTATATATATGAAAACCAAGTAAAAAAAAAAAACATAAACTTGTGCACAAATAACCACAGTTTAAGTTCTTAAATTTTTTGTTCTTCCAACATGAATACATTTAGACATAGAAGGCAAGTGATTCCTCAGCTGCAACTTGGAGCATTTTATTCCACCTGACAGTCCAGATACTTCTCTTCATCGTCTTTCTGCACAAATGAGGTATGGCTGTGGTTGTAATGTCATGCCTAACCTCGGTTTGAGATCTGGAATCACACCATGAGGAAAACACAAATGAAATCGTTGTAGCAACGAAGTGAAAAACAAAAACATTTCCATTCGAGCTAGCTGTTCTCCAAGACAATGTCTTCTTCCTGGATTGGAAAAAAAGTTTTTGAAAAAAAAATTTTAAAATTCATTAAATAATTACATTTTCACTCATGAATAAGAATGGTCATTTCTGTTCTAAGGGAAATAGTGGTTTTGGAAGACAGATGAATGGATAACAAAACCTAGAAGTAATAAGGTAGAATAACCAAAACAAACAAAAACAAACAAACAAACAAACAAAAACCCTCCAAAACCATAATAAAATATGCAATAAAGATATAATTCATTACATCTAACTTTGGCCATGTATAAGTTGTGCATCTAGTCCAAGAGAATTGTCTTGGCTCCTTTTATTTCTTGGAGAAAGAGTATCTCAGATAGTAAAGTAAGTAATCCTCTACACAGGGTATGTCTTTCTATGGACTGCAGAGGTAGGCAGTAAGCTTAGACTAAACAAGTAATTTTTAGGTTGCTAATTATATGTGAGGTAAATTTGCCCTTTAGAGGCACCATATGATGCCTATAAAGATAATTTAGGACTCCAAGAATATTTCCTTGGGGCAGAATGCAGTGCTATAATCTGACCCCCAAGGTAGTTTGGAATAATATCTGCAATTTCTGGTGATGACCAAAGTGCTGAAATTTGAAAACTGGATGTGTAAATTGCCTGTATGTAATGAATTCAGCAGCAAGTGACTATCTGCATTAATCATGTAACAAAGAGCATTTAGGTACTACAATGATATGATGTATATAGACTCCTCAGATGAGGATACTATGCAGTCTCTTTTGTTAGTTTATATAATAATACGGATATTATTCAAAAATCTGCTTTGTCCAGAATGCATTATATTGAATATATCTTTAAAATAGCTGTTTCATCAGAACTGTGGACATTTTATATCATGCTGTCCATTCCTGATTAATTGCTATCAATTCCATGTTGTACATTCCTAGATTTGTGAAAAGGAACAGTTGAAGCAACGGCTCATACCTAGTGAAAAAGGAACAAATGCATCTTTCTTGACAAACTGCCCACTGCTGTCCAAAAACCTCTCAGGAAAAAACACTTCTGGGTTGCTCCAGTATTTTTCATCAAAATGTACAGAGTAGAGGTTTGTAATGACTGTAGTGCCTTCAGGAATAGAGTAACCACGCACGACAGTATCTTTAGAAGTTGCATGAAAAATACCTAGCGGAACTATGTTACAGAATCTTAGAACTTCATGTAGAACAGCCTCAGTGTATGGCATTTTACATTTCTCTTCTAAAGAAGGCATTTTGTTTGGGCCGATGACTAAATCGATTTCTTTTTGAACTTGCCCTGTTAGGAAAAGGAATAAAAGCATGTTGTTTATTGAATAATATTCTGCATATTTTCTAGCTTAAAAACATACTTTTAAAACAATACTGAAACATGAAATATCTTATACAAAATATAGTAGCTTATAAGCATTTAGACTCTTGTTTTCTTCCTCCACCTAGTAGGAATTCTTATTAGCATATATACCAGTAATCTTCATTTAAAGAGCAACTATTAAAAACTGAAAACATGCTCTGACATACTCTTTTCACTTGAGTATACTTTTATTTCTGGAGCTCTTCAAAATGAAGGAAACAAGCATGACACTGCAAAGATAATGTACTTTAAGTACCTGAGTGGACACAAATAACACTGAAATTACCTACTTAAGATTTCATTTGTATAATTCTGCTGATTCTTTGAAATTGTCATAGTGTAAAGTCATTTACTCTTGAAATGAAAATCTCTCATTGTAGCGTATCAGGTAAGAGGGACAGCTATAGCTAGATTCTGAATTTAACTGAAAAGGAACAAATTCAATCAGTCTCTGTTTTTAAGCTATTTTAAAAATTAACTTCACAGGCATAAGATCATTATTTAAATCATCTCAAAGGTGTCCAGACCTTCTCTTTTTTTTTTTTTCCCTGATACACCTTTTTTTGTTAAAACTGTCAAACAGCTCCTAACTAAAACAAAACTGATTTTTTTCTTTTTATTTACAGTTCATGTGGGATTGATAGTAAAAATCTGGGAAATTACAGAAAAATTCTACCAGAATGACCAGGTTCTTCAACATGAAGTGACAACATTTCACATAAAAATAAAAAGATGAGAAGCAGCTTAGTGAAAGTACGTTCTGTAATGCAGTGATGTATTGGTGTACATTGTAAAAAGGTAATAGCAATTTTTATTTTTATCCAGGTGAACTGAATTTGAATCCCGAATCAGTAACTTTATACCATAAGATCTGGAATCAGAAGATTATTTTAGGTAAGTGGATCTCTACAAAACTCCAATGCTATAGGAGACAAAACTAAGTTTTCCTGATCTCTATTGAATAAGTATCTTGGTCAGCTCTTAATAGAGGAGTAAGGATGTTCTTAGTTAATCTTATCCTATCGATTACTTATGACACTTGATATACTTTCTTTTCAGCTAAATATAGAGAATTTATATATGCAACCTAAAACTTAAGTATCTTTAATCAGATTATATATTTTTTTAATTTTATTGAATGTTTTTTCTTTTTTTTTTGGTAGACTTTCTAGTTGTACTACTATCAAGCATAAAGATGAATCAGTGGAACTCAGAAGCATATAAGCAATATTTTTTTTAGACCCTTCTGTTTTAAAACCTCTGAAGTATGCTTCTTGTTTAAAAGTAGCAATCTTAGTTTTAAGCTCCCACAAAATAATATTAGTTGTACTCAGTGAACTGAAAGTAGGTATTTCTCCTTAGAATGTCTATCAAAGTTTTTACAAAACACATTTCAGTTCTGCTACAGCTTACTTTTAATCCTAAACTAGAAGACGAAATTTGCCTGATTTTTAATCTTTAACAAGTTACCTCATGTTCAATGAATTAATCAGCTAACTAAAATCATTGAACAAATGAAAATAAGAAAATATGTAAGAAATTATGGCTGTCAGAAGACATTGAGAACACTTTAGTTCTACTTAAGCAAATATTTTAACCAGCTCAGTGAATATGAAACCAAAAACAATTATCGTAACAGCAATAAAAAATCTTTGGCATCAATTTTCTATATTTAATCTGAATGCTTTTTACTGTTTATTGAATGTCAGGTCTTGACATATGTTTTTATTATTACATATCTTAATTTTCAATGTTTTTTAAATAGAGCTGTATTTGCCTTAAATATAAAAGTTTATCTAATTTAAAAAGAATAATTATGTTTTGTCCACTTGATTTAAATTAAAAAGATATATATTATATAGCTGAGAAAATCAGAAAGTGCAGTTATATACCGACTACCATGAGAAGAAAACATGATCTTTCATTTATAATGATATCTGGTTCCTATGCAGAACTTAATAGCCTTATAGACATGGGTAGTGTTTTCATCCCTAATCTAAAATAATGGTGTTCATATTGATGTTAGAGCAATATTATTTGGTCAAAGTATAAATAGTAACTTTCCAAGTTTGAGTCATCTATGCTGCTTTTTCTCCAAATACTGAAAGTCCCTACTTGAACTTAGCACGTCTAAGATTTTGATAGGAAAAGCAAAACTGTAAGCAGTGAAACAAGAAGTGTTACTACTCACTTCTAATATCCAAACTTCTACACAAAGTGTCTGGGCTGATACTCAAACATCTAGTGCTGCCTTACTTCAGAATGTCTGTAACATATCTTATATTTTTGAAATGTTTTTTTTCTTTCTTCTAGAAGTATAAATATACATGTCTGTGATACCTAAATCTATTTTGAGTGGAGGCACTTAAGGATAAATGAAATTGTACCTAAGCAATTATCCAAAACATTTTTGCTGATACTTTTCCATTTTATTTATTTAGTTTATTATTTTTATACATATTTGCATTTTTTTTATTATTTTACTACATACAGCTAGTGCACCTGCCAACCAATATTAAGCACCATAATGCTAAATTTAAATATATTAGAAATAATTTATGGAAAAAAAATCAAAGCTCCTTAAAAAGTTTTAAAACAAAATTTAATAATATTCTAAGATACTATCATCAATACTATCAATGCTTCACTTTGATATCTTCATCCGCAAATAAAATCAGCTTTTCACATCTGTCCATAGCATATTTGGAAAATGAAGTACAGTATATACAGTATATACAAACCTTCCTTTTTAGTTACAAGTATGGATAACTTCACTATTTTGAAAAAGCATTTTAAATTGGCAATAGGAAAGTGTATCAGTTCCTCAAAATATCAGCATTCTTACCTTGAATGTTTGGATAAAGAGCCATAAATAACACTGCCCATCTTAAAACATTTGTTGTGGTTTCTGTCCCAGCTATGATGAGTTCTCCAACAGAGAAAATTAAGTTTTCTCTTGAATATGTAGATTCTGGATCATTTTCATTGCAGTCCATCTCATCTAAATATGCATCTACAAAATGTCGAGGTGACTGAGGCTTCCTATTTTCAGAGACACGTTCAATAAGCTCATGAAGAAAGTCATAGACTTCAGCTGCATTTTTAAACAGCTGCTGGTGTTTCCCAAATGGCAAGATACCAATCCACGGAAAAGCATTATATAAAAATACAGAAGCGCTAGCAGCTAATTCAATATTTTCACTAAAAATCTCAATCATGTGCTGAAATTCAGTATCTTCATATGTAAAACGTTCTCCAAAAATAATCAGATTAGTAATGTTTGAAACGGCATTTGTTATCAAGTGCTTAAGATCAAATGGTCTGCCTTTGTATGTATCAATGGCATCAAGAAAAAACACAGATTCTTCAGAAATTTTGTGTTCAAAGGACCTTTGACCATATCCAAAAATTCGAAAGGTATTTACAGCTAATTTGCGATGTTCTGTCCATCCTCTGCCATATTTACTGTTCAGTAAGCCTGAAAAAATATTTTGACACAGTATTTTATGCAATGCTTTATTTTTCCCCCATAAGATGATAAAATTATTTAACATATCAATCCACTCTAAGAGTATATTACTATTGATAGAATGAGCCATTAAGTGATTACTGAAACAATCTCTCTGCCTCAAAGTTGAATTAAATTTGCCTAAGCTACTCCTGACAAACATTTGCCTAACCTATCCAAGCAGGCTAACAGACATCGTATCCTTATGTAGAGGCACATCTGATCAGTTTGGAAACGTGTTTATGAAAATTTGGACTAAGATAGAACAGTTGCTATGGGTACTTCCACACAGCAAAATGCAATGCAACTATAATGTCAACAGGTACAGCAAGAGTATTTTGATATCCATAAAGACAAAAAAACATTTTAGCAATCAAAACACAAGCCCTTCTGGGACATAACACGTATACTAACATGTAGTAAAGCCCATATCTTCCTTTCTTCACTGAAGTTGTCACTCACTTATTATTAAAGTAGCATATCCTATAAACAAAAGTTAAGAAGTGAAATTGGTAATAAAAAAATCAAAAAGATCCTTCCTATTAGGCTTGAATTCAAATACTGAATACTTTCAAAGCTGTCTCTTATCAGAGTTGTAAAGGTCACAGTACTTCTCCACATCTCAGGGAGGTATAAAAAGTGTCACTGGGAGCTGGGACTGTCAGCCTGCTTCTGACAAACATCTTTGAAGTCAAAACAGCTCCTCAATGTTAATTAAGATACTCAAGTTAAACACAGTAAAGTTAATTAAGCACTCTAAGCAAAGAAAAAAAAAAGAATACTGAACCAAGGAAGGAACAGGGTACAATTTTTAATGATGTGGCTGAAATCTGTGTAATGCAAAGTAAAAGAAGTATTGCAAAACAGATGTTACAAAGCCAAGCATAAAAGACAGAAAACAAAACAAACAAACAAAAAAACCAGAATTGAATCACCAAGGAGAAATACTGACCTATTTAACCACAGAATTTAAGTTTCTGCTGCAGCTCTTAAACTCCTCAAATTCCTGAAGTTCCTCATACAACTTTATTTGAATGTTAGAGGCCCATCTAATATAGATCTTCTTAATAGGAAGGCCACAGAAATCATATTTGCCTACTTAAAAGGCCCAAATCTACACAAAAGACAAGATGTAACAAAATACGTTCCTCAAAGTTCATACTAAACAATTCGAAGAGTTCTAAGTATAGCTACTTCAGAAGATGTTTTCACTACTCATAGCCAAATATGAAACTAAGAGATGCTTCAAACTCAGGATCACCAGGAACAAAGAAAATGGCTCAGCAACTGATAGTAATTGAGTGGGGAGGGGAGAGCATGGAGACAAAAAATGAAACACATGTTGCTATGGAATTTAGTCCAAGAATGACAATCCTTTCCAAATATCTTTAAAAAAGCATTAAGTATTTCATGAAAGGAGATTTAAACAAACAAAGTAGAGAAAACAGCTAATGCAAATGTTTTATGTGATCATAAACACTAATCAAAACTAATGGACAAAAACGGCATTTCTGTTTGAAGACACTGGCACTTACCTCCCATGTTTGTCAACTTCTTAAACAAGGGAAGAGATGGTCTATCTGCAAAAATTTCGCTTTGATGAACAAGGCATTCTTTTACTGCATCGTAGCCATTCAGCACAATAGCAGATATACCACCCAGATCAAGACTGAAAATCTTTGGAGAAAAAAAGAAAAAAATAATAAATGCTATTACAAGCAAATCTTAAGAACAAATAACAAAAGCAAGCAAAACAACTAATGAAAAAGTGAAACAATGTTAAACTTCAATGGAAAATACAATCTTCATAAATATAATAATAACTTCAGTAGGGCATATAGGTAACCAGAGAGTTCTACTAGTGATACAATAGTGGCATCACAGAGTTTGTTGTGAGCTAGTTTATTCTGTCAAACGATATAGTAAATTAGCCCACACTACACTCTGCTTCGCAGTGCACCTAATGTGATGAGACCTCCAAAGTAAGGACCGGGGATGCTTTTATATAGTCATTACAAAAATGTGAGTCAGGTACCACAATGCATATATTTCAGAAAAAAAAATTATTTTCCCCTAACTTTAGTAGGCATAAGGTGTATCTTTTATAGAAGATCTAGAAATAAAATATTTGTATTGGCTACTTCCTTAATTTGGTGAGACTATTTCCACAGAAGGGAGGAAAGTCTCACTGTTGTTAGCTTTTTCTCCTCCCTTCCTTAGTAAAGGTAAATTCCAGTGCTTAATTTGGTTATGGACGTTGTGACTGAAGCTACAAGTTGTTATCGCAAAGACTTCCATCACTCTGCAGTGGCAGATGTAGAAGTGGTGTCAGTTGTGAAAACAACCAAGCTGCGCCTAGTCCCTTCTGTCTCTGAAACTGGACACCAGCTTACTTTGCACAGGCTCCCCAAGACCCGTCAGATGACAGATGTGAGAGCCATGATGACAGCCAACAAATGATAGCATAGCCCAGCTAGTCCCATCTCCTGTTTCCAGAAGTGGTCAGCACTAGATGCTTTGGAGAAAGATGCAATACATCCTGCGGAAGGCACATACAGGATAAACAAAATGAAAAATTTATCCTATGGTTCAAAAAACTTAAAATGAGGCTAAACTCTGAAGACAAAAATTCTATAACCCTTTCCATATTTTTCTGAGCATTGTAAGTCCCATATTTTTTGCCTTCACAAATCCTTATTTTTTCTTTATCTCAGCACTGTTGGACACCATTATATGAAGAATTAATGAGCGTTAGTCTAGTTATGCATTCTGTGAAGATATGCATTTCCCTATTTCCTTTTAGCAAACTTGAATTTTTCACTGTTGCAAATGCTCTTTTTATGTGACAAGAAGAAACTCGTTGTATACTTCTTGAGAGCATTTGTCATTTTTGCATACTGTAGTCATAGTTTATTTATTATTCTTCCTAGAATATAAAATGTCATTTTAAAAAAGATCATTTTGTTGATCTTTTTCAGAGCTCCCCATATCCTGATCTGCCTCCTTCAAGTGCCCCCAAATTCTGCAGGATCTTTGGTGACAGCAGGTGAACAGAACTGCAGGCAGCACTTCAGGCAAGTGGAAACCTGAACTTATTTTATGATATATTTTCCTTCCTATTTCTAATCCATTCATGTGAATGTTTTCCTTGAAACACATTCACTTTTTTTTCTCCTATTGCCAAAACAAAAGAAAGAAATGGAGATGCCCCTATCCTTTTGTTTCTGCCATTGATGTCCTGATAGGATATCCACTTTGGTTTTTTTATGAAGCGTGTAAGAATAGACTGGTTGCTTGAAACTGGCCAATGAAAGGAAACAGCTGAGAAATAACTAAGTGCGGGGAAAACAAAGAACCCCCCCGTGTATGCACACAAACCGTCTGTAAGTAAATATCCAACTATCCCCCTAGAGGCCCTTTAAAGCAGCGCCTTTCCAGCGCAAAGGCTGCGCTCCCCCAGCGCCTGCCCCTGCCCGTCCCCGTGAAGGCTGCAGCGTGCCCCGCCGGGGATGCTCCCAGGGCCGCCCGGCGCCGCCGCTGCCCGCCAGGGGGAGCAGCGCTCCCGTCCCGCAGCCCGGCTCCTCCTGCGGCCGCAGCGCGGCCAGAACGCCCCGGCGCCGCGCTGCCCCGCTCCCTGTCCCCGGCCCCGGCCCCGGCCCGGCAGGCGGAGCCGGCGCCTGCCCGGTACCTGCCCGTGGATGTGGCTCTGCCGCCGCATGTAGACGTGCGGCTGCTCCGCGCCCAGGGCGTGGATGTTGCCGATGAGGGGCAGCCCCGCGGGACCGGGCGGGAAGCCGGGCGGCCGCCGCTGCTTCAGCAGCTGCCGCACCACCAGCGCGGCCAGCAGCGCCAGCGGCACCAGCAGCAGCAGCAGCGGCGGCACCAGCCGGCCGCCGCCCCCCGCCCCCGGCCCCGCGTCCCCCGTCGCCGCCGCCGGCCGCATCGCGCCGCTTCCTCCTGCCGCGGCCCGGCCCCGGCCCGTCCCGCCGCCCCATTGGGCTGATTGGCCCGCGGCGGCTCCGCCTGCCGCGTCAGCCGGGGCCGGGCGCGGAGCGGGGTTACCCGGGGGGTGGCTTGGAGGAGGCGGGTGGGTGGCTGCGGTCCCGGCGTGGTGTGCGCCCGAGTGAGATGGAAGTGCCCGTACTGCGCGAGAGTGCCTCCGTGCGCACACCTGGGACAGCAAAACCGCTCATTTGGCTCCGGGGAAGCAAAATCCCGCGGTCGGGGGGTGTCTTCCCCCCCGAGGCTGGCAGCCGCCTCGGAGGCAGCTGCGCGCTGGGGGAAGCCCCCCGGTACCTAACGGGCCAGCGCGATTGCTGCTCAGCAGGACCATACCTTGGGAAAAGGGGGCTGGAAGAGCTCGGGATCACTTACTGCAGAGCTAAGAAAGCAAACCCGCCATGAAATGTAACAGCCTGCCCAGAGAGTTTATAGAAAACTCCACTTCGTTTCCACTCGCGCTGATTTTCCTATTCCATCACTGCGACTTTACACTGGCAGTAAATCTTAGGCACAACAGAAGGATTACTGCCCTGTTATAATTTCTATACCGTGTGTTTCCAGCTCGATCTTTCTTTTTTCTTCTTTTAGTTTCTTTTTGTAGATTTGTAAGAATTCTAAAATCTAAAGTGATAAAGAATGTATACCCATGTACTTAATTACATTCATAACATTACAGATCAAATGCGCTATGTACTTGATAACCTAACTATTAGATGCTCAGTATGCTTCTGTGATGGGACATTCTGCTTCGAACGTGGCACTCATGACCTGAGAGTACATGGCACGAAGGCTGAGGAGGGCCCCATATGTTGCTCAGAAGGCAGATGATGAAGAAATCAAACATAGCAAAGGCCATTGCTTTGAGGGCACAGAGAGGAGGTAAGAGCTGTGGCTGACATGGGGAACAAGGAGGGGAGCTGGGAAGTGACCAAGTGCAGCATTTTGGCTGCAAGACATCTGCGAGGCTTTGGGGCAATCAGACTGACTACCTAGGTACTTGCTGAATAGGGCACAACACTATAAAGTCTAATAGGAGAACAAGATTCAAAGAGAGTCCTTGCTCATAATTGCCTGGGATGGGCAGATTGAGAAGGAAGGATAAATGTCACTTAGGTACTACAGAACAATATGCCAGTAACTTTTATTGAAGGTTAAGTGCAGCAATGCTGATCCAGTTTTCTCAGCCAGAGTTGCTGATGCCTGTGTGTTGTCATGCGCTGAAGGCTGGTGTGGGGGTTTGACCGAAGTCTGTGCTGGTTTCCCTGGGTCAGTGCAGTGAAAGACTCTGATTTTTGGGTAAATCTTCATGCAATGAGAAGTCAGTTCCACAGGCCTCAGCACCTTTCTCAGCCCTATCTGTAAAATGCCTGTAAAATGTTTATTAATGACAGCCTTCCATACCAGAATCTCATCCAGTTTCTCATGATACAAAGTGGCTTGACTACTGTTGGAAATTTATTTTTTCATTCCACTTATTCATTCATCCTTTTTTTTTCAATATGATAGTGCCTGGTGTCTTGAATTATTTTGGCCATACCTGCAAAAATGTCAGCATTTCAAGGTCAGAGGCCTAAGATTTCTCACTGGAGGGCAAGAAATTCAGCCTCAGCTTGGCTCCAGCCAGAGGCAGAATGAGGAGAAACGGCCAAGGATTAGAATTCACTGTGCTTGAGCAGCTGTTCTGAAGCATGTGAACTCAAATGGATAGATTCAAACCTATTTACCTGCATACATTTAATAAAAAGAGGAGGTCTCCAAACACTTCTGCTCAGCAAATTCAGGTGAACAGAACTACACAGACTGGTTGATCGGAAAAAAACTTCAAAATGGTGGGAGAAAGGTTTATTCACAGCCTACAATTACACGGGGCTAACTTGCAAAATGAAAATGATGTTGATTTTCATGGGAGTAAAAATGTTAATATGCCAAACACACCATGCAATTATATACTGTATAATTGTGTGGTGTCATCGCAATCTGAGTTGCAAGGAGGATCATGATTTCCACGGCATCTGTGTCAGAAAAGAAAAGACAGGTGATTGACAGTTTTGGCAGCAAGCATTCTGAAGAGGAAACAAAACCAACAAAATCATAGGAAAGACCCAAGAAGAGAAAAAAAAATGTACTGAAGAAAAGTCCAACTGTTTGGCTATAAATCAAGAAATAGACTTTAATTAGACTTTCCACCTGGGGAAGGGTGATGAATGAGTGGAGAGCTTGTGGGTGAGAATTAAGGGGTGGGCTGGTATGGGTGACACTGTTGTGGGGTTGTACTACCAGTCACCAGATCAGGAGGAGGAGGTCAGTGAGGCCTTCTACAAGGAGCTGGAAGTAGCCTCGTGATCCCGGGTGCTGGTTCTCATGGGGACTTCAATTATCCAGATATGTGTTGGGAAAGTAACTCGGCCAGGCACACGCAGTCCAAAGGGTTCCTTCAATGTGTTGAAGATAATTTTCTGACGCAGGTGGTGGAGGAACTGGCAAGGCATGTGGTGCTTCTGGACCTTGTTCTTACCAACAGGGATGGGCTTGTTAGGGATGTGAAGGTTGGGGGATGTGAAGGTTGGGATGCAGCAACCATGAGATGGTGGAGTTCAAGATGGAACTTGGTAGAAGAAGGCAAAAAGTAGAATTGCTACCCTGGATTTTCGGAGAGCCAACGTTGACCTACTTGGGGGTATCTCATGGGCTAGATTGCTAGAAGACAAGGGTGCTTGTGAGAGCTGGGCAACATTTAAACAGCACTTCTTCCAAGCTCAGGATCGGTGCATCCCAAAGAGTAGGAGATCGGGGAAGGGGGGCAGGAGACCTGCGTGGATGAGCAAGGAGCTCATTGATAAGATCAAAAGGAAGAGGAAGGTCTATGAAATGTGGAAAAAGGGCCTGTCCTCTTGGGAGGAGTGTAGGAGTGTTGTCAGGGCCTGCAGGGATGTGATGAAGAAGGCTAAAGCCCACCTGGAGGTGAAGCTTGCAAAAGAGATAAAGGATAATAAGAAGTGTTTTTTTTTTTTTTTTAAAGTATGTAAACACTAAAAGAAAGACTAGAGATAATGTGGGTCCCCTGCTGAACGAGGGGGGTGTCCTGGTAATGGGAGACGCTGAGAAGGTGGAGATACTGAATGCCTTCTTTGCTTCGGTCTTTGCTTCAAAGACTCCCCTCCCCCGGGACTCCTGGACCCTGGAGGGAGGAGAAAGAGTCTGGGAAGTGGAGATCTCCCCACTGGTTGAGGAGGGAGTGGTTTGGGAGCATCTGAGTGGGCTCAACACACACAAATCCATGGGTTCTGATGGGATGCATTCAGATGTCCTGAGGGAGTTAGAGGAGGTGATCGCCGAACCTCTCTCTGTCATCTGTGAAAGGTCCTGGAGAACAGGAGAGGTGCCTGAGGACTGGAGGATAGCCAATGTCACTCCGGTTTTCAAGAAGGGCAAGAAGGAGGATCCAGGAAACTACAGGCCAGTCAGTCTCACCTCTGTCCCTGGAAAGGTGTTGGAACAGCTTGATCTGGATGCCATCTCCAAGCAATTGGAAGAGAAGAAGGTTATGAGGAGTAGTCAGCATGGATTCACCAAGGGGAAATCATGTTCGACCAACCTCGTAGCCTTCTATGATGGCATCACCAGCTGGGTAGATGGGGGGAGAGCAGTGGATGTCATCTACCTTGACTTTAGCAAGGCTTTTGATACTGCCTCCCACAACATCCTGCCAGCAAAGCTGCGAAAGTGTGGGATAGACGAGTGGACAGCAAGGTGGGTTGAGAACTGGCTGACTGGCCGAGCTCAGAGGGTGGTGATCAGTGGCGCAGAGTCCAGCTGGAGACCTGTGACTAGCGGTGTTCCCCAGGGGTCGGTGCTGGCTCCGGTCTTGTTCAACATCTTCATCGACGACCTTGATGAGGGAATAGTGTCCATCCTCAGCAAGTACACCGATGATACAAAGTTGGGAGGAGTGGCTGACAAGCCAGAAGGCTGTGCTGCCATTCAGTGAGACCTGGACAGGCTGAAGAGATGGGCAGGAAGAAACCAAATGAGGTTTAACAAGAGCAAGTGTAGAGTCCTGCACCTGGGAAGGAACAACCGCATGTATCAGTACTGGCTGGAGGGTGACCTGCTGGAGAGGAGCTCTGTGGAGAAGGACCTGGGGGTCCTGGTAGACGACAGGTTGACCATGAGCCAGCAGTGTGCCCTGGTGGCCAAGAGGGCCAACGGGATCCTGGCGTGCATAAAAAGGAGTATGTCTAGCAGGTCAATGGAGGTGATCCTCCCCCTCTACTCTGCCCTGGTCAGCCTCACCTGGAGTAGTGTGTCCAGTTCTGGGCTCCCCGGTACAAAAAAGACAGGGATCTCCTGGAAAGAGTCCAGCGGAGGGCCACAAAGATGATAGGGGGCCGGGAGCATCTTCCCTGTGAGGAAAGGCTGAGAGACCTGGGTCTGTTCAGCCTTGAGAAGAGCAGACTAAGAAGGGATCTTACCAATGTTTACAAGTATCTTAAGTGTGGAAGACAGAGGGATTTGGCCAACCTCTTTTCAGTGGTTTGTGGGGACAGGACAAAGGGCAATAGCCACAAAATGGAGCACAGGAAGTTCTGCACCAACATGCGAAAGAACTTCTTCACGGTGAGGGTGATGGAGCACTGGAACAGGCTGCCCAGGGAGGTTGTGGAGTCTCCTTCTCTGGAGATATTTAAGACCTGTATGGACGCCTACCTGGGCAACCTGCTCTAGGAAACCTGCTTTGGCAGGGTGGTTGGACCCAATTATCTCTTGAGGTCCCTTCCAACCCCTACAATTCTGTGATTCTGTAATTCTGTGTGATTTAATGTGGAGGAAAAAAACAAACAAAACAAAACCAAAACCAACCAAACAAAAAAAACAGACACGATTTGAGAGTTATCTTCAAGCAGGGGAGAGAACAATCAAAACTGACCTTACTGTAGCATTTAGCCCTGGTGATGGAGTAAACGTGGTGGTGCTATCTACTGTAAGAGAGGATTTGAAACCAAAGAACGTGGTTGCAGAGCTGTAAAATCAGATTTGTTCAAGCCAAATGTAAAAGGTGGTCAATGAGCCAAGATTAAAGACCTGAGAACCTCTAAAGGATGTGTGATTAAATGGAGGAAAAAGGAACGGCATGGATAAGTATGACTGAAAGTTGTCAGAAGTAAGTGATAAACCATTGTGGACAGATGAAATCACTTAAGAACAGAGGTTTAGGGATGCAAGACTCCAATGGGCTGTCCAAGGGCAGATTCCTTGCCATTTCCCGGCTGATCCTTTTTTCATTCTTTCATTCTTTCGAGAGCATGGGGGTAGTGTGTGCTGAATTGCTACTTTGGGAAGGTTTTACTCATCTTAATTACAGATGATCAAATGAGCAAACTCATAGGATGAGTAAAGGTTTTTTGATTTCAATTATAAAAAATGATGGCTGAGTAAAGAAACCCATTAAAGCATGTATCTTTATTAAATTCTAAAACATTCTGGTCATCAAGATTTACAATTAGTTCGCATCATAAATTCTGTAAGGAGACAGTCAAGTAACAGCAAATGATTATATTTGTCTTCTCAAGAAAAGCAGAAAGCAATTCTTTGACAGGGAATGACTATGCATTTACATAGCTTTGACTTTTGAAGGAATTTGAAGAAACATACCCATAGATGTGACTGTTCTTTCAGTAACAATATCAAAATCCTGATCAAAACTATGTTACACCCTTGAGAGAAAAATGAAGTAATTCCTAAGTTCCATCAAATATTTCACAAACCTGTACTCAGCTGCAGTTTAAAGAAGACTTCTGCTGTCTTAGTCTTTAACGCTGACGTTATTACTGAACTTCTAGAAAACAAGGTAAACCTTTATCAGGCTAAATTGCATTCTCTTCCTATAATGGTGTCTTTTGTCCAGTTAAGTTATACCATTTCTTATTAAGTGTTATACAGGAAAACAAATTCTTTATGGCCGGGAATGTAAAGATTTTGCTCCTTTTCTTTTTTTTTTGGGGGGGGGCAAGAAAATGAAAAACAGCTGTATCAGCGTGTGTGAAACGTGCGTGCTTCTCACTGACAAAAATAATTTCATGAGCCCACTGACAAGTTTAGAGTCATGTGCAGACGTTATCTATTACAATTACATAGCTCTTTGTAGCATATCTATATGCTATAGGTATATATACCCATTCATCTTAGCGAATGCTGAATTACAGTATCTTCTTAGCTAAACCTATAACATTGATGGCACTTTATGATTTGCTAAAGCAGAACAACCCATCTAAAGTTTTCTCTTACGAATTTGATGTTTGGTGGCTGAAAACCAACATCTCCTTAGTCACAGTTCTACTGTGCCTAAGCATTTTATGTTGTCAGTCAGATGCAGAAAACTATGATAGTGGTGTAAAGATTGTAACTTTAAAAATAGTTTTGGCATATTTTATTTGCTGGCTCTTATTTTTTAATCTTTCAGAATATACTTAGGTCAATTTAATGCAAACATATAGAAGCGTGTCTTTTTAATTGATGCTCTCATATGATTACTGGTTCCCAGAAACTCCGATGTAAGTAGATTAGCAACTATTATGATAGTAATAGCTTTTTCTCCTTACGGTGCTGGTAAATAGTACGTAAAGGAGAGGTTTATTTTGGTACCTAGTACCTAAAGGTACAGGTAAATCTTTGCCCAAGTGGCTTTTGTTAAGAGTCAAACAATTAAACAGCTAGCTCAGGAACAATTGCATTTGGTCCTCCTGATACAGATGCCATTACTGGTATCAACAAGGATGTATAGCTGTAGCAGCTGATATTGCTGGGGCAACTGAATAGTCCCAGAATGGACTTATAAAACCATTAAGTAATACTGTGGCTTAATCAGACCTCACTACTATCAGAACAAAGAATGAAATAATGAGATCTTCCAGGCTCCTTATGTCTTGTAAAGGACAAACATAGGATTAACTTGAGGATCTACAGTATAGTTTCTCACCAGATTTTTGCTGACGTACTCTGATGACATATAAGATAGTAGCGAAGCATTTGTGTAAGCAATTCAAACAAAGTTTTATGACAATGCTATTGCTTAACGAGGTTAGTTTTCAGTTCTGAGGTTGCTTTCCAGATAAGGAGTTTGTTCAACTCTTATCTCAGCAGCAGAATGTATGAAGTGGGAATAGGTGCCAATTCTGAAATAGTTTCAGAGTGAGACTCTCAGCTGCAGTTTGTCCCCCTTGTGTTGCTCTGGTCATGCTGCAGGTCTGCCCTGGCTGCATTTGGAGAGCTGAGAATTCCCCTTGGGGAATTTCAATTGTCAGAGCTTTGGAGCTGCAACCAGGGACAGAACCGGCTCTGGCTGGAGTGCAGCTTAGTTTTGCCAATTCTCGAGGATGGAGGTGTTGCCAGGTAGCATGAGCTAGGGCTGCAGCCTCTGCGAGCCTGCACAGAGGCTGAGCTATGGTTATGCAGGACAGAAGATGGCCAAGCCATAGCCAGCTTCCTTGCTGTCTCCCACTTCTCCCTGTCCAAGGGAACTGCAGTGTAGGACAGTGTGACTTGCTTTGTTTTAAAAGATTATTCTGCACCGAATTTTGAATATATACAGGGAAACTGCTTCAAAGCCAAAGCTCATTAGGAAAGTTTCAGTGAGATTAAAACAATCCAGCATTGATCTTCTGTTTAAAATGTCTTTCATATTTCAGTCTGGGAGCATTTCTAAGGCATGTCGGAAGAACTGAATTTGCTTTCAGACTGATTCATAGATTTCTCAGTAATTGGCTGAATAGCAGTTCCATTTTTGAGAAAGTACTTCCTGAAGCACCCTGAATGTTTTGATGTTCATTAAAAAGGAAAACCTTTAAAACCCTTTAGTGTTGGGATCTGTGTCAGTGTTCTGTTTCTCATTAAAGCACTGCATTTTTCTAAAAAGAGGCTCTCATTGTTTTGGCCAAATTTAAACCAAGCTACAGGATTTGTAGGACAGTCAAATATTTTTGTGGATAAGCTTTATGTGAGCTTAGACTAAACCTGAATATGGCCTTCTGGAGGCTGTGGGAGCAGAATTAGGCAAAGGAGCAGATGATTTAGGGAAGTAACATCTCCAAGATCAAGTGCTAACATAAGTTTGGATGGTAGGTGAGGTGTTACGTTTCAGAGTTTACACAAGTCTCTAGCTATTAAAATTACAGAATCTCAGAAACTGGAGATGGAAAAGTTGAAGAGAGCAGTTTAGTCGATCATGTTCCATCCCCAGAGTGTATCAACTGTGTATGTCACTCCTGACAGACGTTAGACTACCATGCCATACAACCCTGCAGTGAAAGATATGCCATAACTGCAATACAATCTGTTGTTACATGTCATTAATCTCAATGTGTCAGTCTTTCTAATGTGTGGCATCTCCCCTGTTTACTTTTAAGCGCATATATTTTTGCTGTTTTGAACATAGTACCAGCATGTAGACTCATGGCAAATATTTATGGTTTTGGTATCACACTTTTCTGTAGACTTTCCTTTTTTTAACTGTTTCTCCAGTCTTTGTGTCTTTTTTGTTTGTTTGTTTTTTCTTCCTCCTAAGTCATGTTATGGGCTTTCTTATAACTATTATTGTTTTTATTATTATTATTATTTTCTGGACTTCTCCAACTTGCCTGAGTCTTTTTGAGCTTTCTCGTGCTATCCTGAACGGAGTACATTGGCTGAGACCTTATCAGCAACAAGCAGAGTGTAAGGATTACTTCTCAGGTCTTAAATATGATGCTCTTATTGATGTACAGCTTTCTTTTACAACAGCATGATGTGGTTAACTCTGGCTCAGCTTAGATATTTTTTCTGCAGAATGGATTGCAATCAAACATTAGAAAGACGCTTTCGTGGGAGAGCTCAAGAGCACTCACTTTCCCCTGCATTGTTTGTAGTCTGCTTAAGTGGAAATGCTTTCTGGCCGTTCATGGAGACAGGATACTGAATCAGACTAGGCACCCACATGAAACACAGACAAGCAGAGACACAGATAGAGAAAGACTATGTGATTTTTACAGCTGGTTTTATCATGAAATGTCCTGATCTGAAAATGGTTTATCTGGGTGCTACGAAAACCAAGCTTAGAGAGAGCAGAGAGATGCAAATAATGCTCACCTGCCTCAGGAATAACTTACCGTGTCTGTGGGTGGTGGCATCATCCCTGGCTTCCCTTCCTTTTTAAAGAGTCCTCTCTTGTCAGGTGTGAACCATACTTGGGGATGGAAATTCTGTCTGTGCAGCTCACAGTCTTGTCTATCTCAAAGAATTACTTTTTATTATTGAACAAAAATTGCAGTGTAATATATAAATGTGATATTTTTGTTTAATGGCATGTCACCTGATAACATTTAAGAACCTCACTGCAGTGTCTATGGCTTGTTGATGTAATGGCAACATGTATAGTAGAAAAAAATGGTTGCACTTTAAAATGTATAGGTAAATAGTAGAATATTGTAAGAAGTTCTATCAAGTGAGAAAGTCACTTTAAAATAGGGCAGATTTTTCTTATTCCCTGCAAACTTAAATAAATTAGGAGAGGAGATTCCTTTTACTCAGATCTGTAGGATGTATTAGATAATTCTTAAAAAAAAAAATATTTTGTAGCTCTTTAGTTTGTTTCTTTTGAAACTGATTATTTTACCTGCTATATTATCAGGCAATGAAAAAAAGCAGAACAAGTTCCTTGTTTCCCTAATCATTTGCTTTCCTAGTGCAGTGCTCATAGGCACCCCTTTGTGCTAGTTTTTCCACAAAAACTTAACCTCTGGTTTTGGATTCATCTAGCAACTGGAGAGCTTTATCCTGTGAGAACTCTGTATCTTTTCAACAGCCCCCTAAAATAGACAAACTGATCTTTGCAGTTCCTTTTATTTTGTAAATTTTCTTCTCCATCTTACGTATGAGAGAAGAGAGGTTTGCAAGAAGAAAATACATCTGATGAGACCAGCTGATGTATAACTGAGGAAAAAAAAATAGAACAAGCCGGGAGTCCCTCCATTAGCTCTGGCAAGGAGCAGCCTAAGTGCTTGCCAACATCCAAGTACTATTTCATCTTTACGTGCACAAAAGTATATCTATTGGCATTAATACCTGTTGCTGTAAATTTATGTTTCTTCCAGTGAAAGCCTGAAGTAGAAATGCTGGCAGCTGAAATACTGTAGTCAGTGCATCCTCCAGACTCCTGGCCGCGGCTGAGTTGCATTGGCAGGAGAAGTGCTTGAAGTGACTGAATCAACTGTAAGATGAAATGCAACTTGTTTTCGCCCTGAAGAACTGAAATACATTATTCCAGCAGGGTTGCCTGGATTTTTTGTAAGGTTAAAAGAGGAATATTCTGTGCAAAGTTAATAAATCCCCAAAGCAAATATCTGAACGATTGCCTGTTAACAGAGGAAGCGGGAAGCAAGAGTGGAGTTTGAGAAATGTCTGACTGCAAGTTCACTCATTTAAGTTCCTACACTTTACATCTGCTGATGGAGCTGTACAAGTCACGCTGAAACAGCAAAGATGAGCCTTCCTTGAGGTGCTACCCGCTATTTGCAAACGCAGCCTCAGAAAGACTAACTAAAAATCTGACCAGGAGTCGCAGAAGATGGGGAGATTAAAAATCAAACAGTTCGACTCCTTCTCCCGGCAGACAAAAGATTCACGGGATGCTCGTGCGTGCCACAGACGTGCCATTTACAACGAAATTTCCAGCTGGGCGGGCGGGGGGCAGGAGGAAGCCTCGCCGGGGGAGCGTGCGAGCGGTGCCCGGCGAGCGAGCGTGGGGAAGCCGCAGGGGCGAAGCCCCGGGACCGGGCTGGGCACGGGGCTCTGCGGGCCGACCCGAGCCCCCGGGCTGGGTAGGGGGCACAGAGCAGCCCCGGGGCGGCCGCAGCCCTGCGGCTCCGTGCCCCCGGGCCGGCGGCGCGCTGAGCTCGGCGGGGCCCCCCCCGGCCCGCGGGCGGCGGAGGAGCGGCGAACACGCCTCGCTCTCCGAAAGAGGGTCGGTAATCGGGGGGCAGCCGAACGGTTTTGCCGCCGCCGCCGTGCAGAAGGAGCAGGGGCAGAGCCCGGCCGGAGCGCGGGGCCCCGCTGCGGCGCAAGGAGGGGGCCGGGGTCGCCGAGAGGCTGCTGCGACCGCGGGCGGCGAGGGAAAGGAGAAACCCCCAGCGGGTGCCCGGCGCAGCGGTTCTGCGCTCCTCCTTAAACTTCGAAGCCAAAAAACCTTACAGCGCGACGGCACCTGCTCCGCGGCTCTCCCGACTGCATCCGCCTCCGGGCGGAGCCCCCCGGCCTGCCGCCAGGCGCTACCCGCGCCCCCGGCTCCTGTAACAACCCCCCGGTAACCGGCGCGAAGCCCGGCGGCCAGCACCCGGCTGCCAAAGCCGCGGCCCGGCCGCGCACGGTGCGCGGGGTCCCGGGCGGTGAGGGGCCGCGGTACGACTCGCGAGAGGAAGGGCAACCGGCCTCCTTGCTCCGCCCGGCCCCGGCCCCGGCCCCGGCCCCGGCCCCGGCCGCCCCCCCTCGGCAAACATCCTGCCGGCAGGTGCAGCCCCGGCGCGCCCTGACAAAGGGCCCTCCGCGGGTGATGCATGAGGCGGCGGGCAGCTGCCCGGTAATCCGCTACCGCCGGCGGGGCTCGGCCCCCGCCCCGGGTGTCTTCCGTGCACCTGCCCGGGAGAGGCGCCTTACGGCGGTGGCCGTGGTGATGATGATGGTGGTGAGGATGGTGATGATGGTGAGGATGACGGTGGTGGTGAGGATGATGATGATGGTGGTGGTGAGGATGACGGTGGTGGTGAGGATTTCCTCGAGGGTCGGCTGCCCAGGGCCCCTCGCTCCGCGGAGTAGCGCCGGGCTGCGGCCCCAAAGTGCCCCCTCCCCGCCTCCCCCTCCCCTAGGGCGGCCGAGGGGCGCCCCTCCCGTCCTTGCCCTGCGCCCTTGCCCCGGCTTCGCGCCCCGGGCCCCCGCCCGCCCGAACGCAGCCGTCGGGGCGCCGGGAGAGCGGCGGGGATCGGCCCGCGGGGGGCGCCGTGAATTGCCCCCCCTCCTCCGGCCCCGCCGCCGGCGGATTTTTGTGAATGGGACGGTCACGGAGCGGGGCATGACGTCAACGCCGGGCCGGGCGGCAGGGGCGGCGATTGGTTGGCGGGGCCCCGCGGGCGCCCACGCAGGCTGCTGCGGCGGCAGGGATAAAGGGCAGCGGGCGGGCAGCGCGCGGCACCGCGGCTCGGCGGCGTCACCGGCCTCTGCACCGCACCGCACCGCCGGTAAGCACCGCGCACTGCCTGCTGCTGCTGCTGCTGCTGCTGCTGCTGCTGCTGCTGCAGCAGCAGCAGCAGCTCTCCAGCAGCTCTCCAGCAGCGCCGCCTCCGGAGGCTTCCCCGCGTCCCGTCTCCACGCCGGGTTGCGGAGCTTTGCTCGGGGCCGTAACGCGCTGCTGTTTGCGGAGGTGCGGGTCCGTATGCGCGGAAGTGTGTGTGCGCGTATGCAGGGGAGAGAACTTGGCCCTCGGTCTCTCGCTCGTTCTACCTGTCGCGGGGCAGCACCTGTGAGAAAACCCGGGTCGAAAACCGGGAGCTAACAAAACCGAAACTCCTGGGTTAGTCGCAGGGGTGCTCATCTGAGCCGAAGAAACCGGTGCTTTGAGGAGCAGAGGTGTATCTCAAAGCAAATCGATGAAAATTTCTTCTGCGGGCTTTGTTCTTATGACTGCTTTTTTTTTTTTTTTTTTTTTTTTTTTTTTTTTTTTTTTAATGAAACTTACTCTTTTTCTGATTTCAGAATAGGAATGCTTTTTTGAAATTAGCTTGACCTAAGCTGGGATATTAGTGTGTTAACTGCCGAAAAGCAAGCAGTTTTGGACAAAGTGCTAACAGCAGTACTATTAAAATGTTTTATGCTAAGCATTTCTCTCTCTCTCTCTCTCTCTCTCTCTCTCTCTCTCTCTCTCTCTCTCTCTCTCTCTCTCTCTCTCTCTTTTCCCCCAACTCTTTTCCCATGGCTGCCCGTTCATGATGGACACACTGAATATGACATTGTATGCAGTAGTTAGTCAGAGGAATGTGTGTTCAGCCAGTTTAAGAGAAAGTCTGCATTAAGTTGAATGCTGCTGTACAGAACTTCAACTCCAAAAAGCTGCATTTTTATCCCCTGTAATAGTGCTAAGCTATTTTAAAATTCTGAGAAAACCAAAGCAAAATGTGAATGATCAACAGAAGTGAAAAGGCAACATTGAAAATAAAAGCTGTTAGCATTTGTGCTACTTGAAGCTAGGAAATTGTGACCTTATAAGATTGAGAGGGTTGGAAAACAGCCATTGCTTGATGTACCTCTTTGTTGTAGAGAGGAAATCATGGTTATGCTGAAGATTTCATCTTTCCTTGCTGTTTATGCCTTGGTCATGTGCCAGATGGATAGCTTCCAAGCAGCTCCAGTCAGGTAAGAAGCTGGTCCTGTTGCCGAGTGCTTGATCTGAATGGTATGGAAATACTTAATCTCCTTTAGAGACCTAGGAGGAGAAAGGGCTACCAAAAGCTAGCTTCTTCTAATGCTATTTATGATACTGTCTTTTCTTAACTACGTATATAAACCACCTAATGCTGTGCACAAGCACGATTTACATATTCACACCAGTGAAAGACACTGTCAATGACACACAGCAAAGTGTGACAAACTCCACTCCCTCTCTATAGCAAACTGGGCTGTATTCATCCTATTTTGCTTGCCTCCGCGTAGACCTGGCTTGGAGTCCATAACAGACAGAGTGACGCTCAGTGATTATGAAGCTCGGAGACTATTAAATGCACTGGTGAAAGAGTTCATACAGATGACAGCAGAAGAACTGGAGCAAGCCTCTGAGGGGAACAGGTAAGGACTGTGGTCCTGGGGTGGAAGAAGGGCACTTGGGCAGTGTTAAATGTTTGATACCTGGCAAGAGCCTTCTGAGCAGACCCTCTGCAAGTCAAGTAAATTATTTTTTTTTTTTTGGGGGGGGGGGGTGATTATGGCTAACTGTGGTCACCTAATTGGTAAAGGATAATGCAGAAACATCCTAACAATGGTATCAGGAGAATGGCTTCCACGTAGTTAACCTGCTTCTATCTGTCTCTTACGACTGAATGTGGAGGGCGATTTGAGCTTGAATGAGGGGGTTATATTAAACATGGCAGCAAAAGGTATGTTTTCCTAGTGGGAATGTTAGAGGCCATTCAATCACTCTTGGATTCTCTGTCGTGAAAGTGCATGCTGTTGTAAGGCATGGAAAGTCCCTGGCAGAGGCGAGGTGTTCCTCCTAATGCACGCAGCGCCACTCTCCCCCCTAGAGCAAAGGCATGCAAGAACATTTGCATTATCCTAACAGAATTTGTATTGCAAGCATGGTGATGTATGAGAGACTAAATAGCATGCTGAATACCTGGAAACTAAAATCTTTTTGTCCCCTAACTGTGAGCATCTGAAAGGCTAATCAACTTGCTTTATCGACAAAATGTATTCATTGGAAAAAGATAGTGTTTTCCTTCTAACTGCATTTGTATGAACCTTCCTTGCATGGAATGTGATGTGGAGAGATTATTTTTATATTATCTTTTTTTTTTTTTTTTCTTTTGATTTTCCTAACTGTATATATTTGTCTAGGGAAGAAATGCATGACCATGCATGTTTGAGATTATTCTTCTTTTGGGCATGTTTTTTTTCCCCCTGCAGCCTGGATAGACCTATTTCCAAACGCTGTGCCAGTCTGAGTACTTGTGTGCTGGGCAAACTGTCTCAAGAATTGCACAAATTGCAAACTTACCCTCGTACTGACGTCGGGGCTGGAACTCCTGGCAAGAAAAGAAATGTGCTGAGTGACCTGGAACATGAACGCTATGCAAACTATGGGGAACCCCTAGGAAACAACTAGACATGCTTATTTCTGCCCTTCTCCCTTTTTTTTAACCTGATGCATGTGGATCTAACTCTGATTGCTAACTTTGCTATGTTCTTTTGATTCTGTTTTCGACAGAGAATGTTTGAGATGGACCTTAATGTTAGGAAGACAGAACATAACACACATAACAAGCTAGGGGAAAAATAAATAAAAATGAACAGCACTGCATTGAGACTTCAAATGATTTTCTTAGACATTGATTAAAAAAAAAAATCTAGACAGGGTTCATTTCTGGCTACTAAATGTACAAGTAGACTCTTCTTTCATGCCTGCCCATGCACTTGTTCAATAAACCTATTTTTCTATAAGGATTAGATCTGTTTGGTTTACTTGTTTTAGAATGTGAGACTTCTAGATAAGGCTAGAAACATTTTTACAAGTTCTATTCATATTCAAGAGAGGAAATGCAAGTAATTCTAGAATAATTTAGGAAGGTGATGAAGTGCAATGAGATAGGAGTATAATTTCAATTTCTCAGATATTGTACACATGTAACCAAATTATGCATACAATCCTATTGGTAAAGATCCTGAGGAACAAAGCAATCAGGAAGGGCTCATACAGAGCTGTTCAAACTAGAATTGTAATCCTGTTTTAAGCTGAGTACTGAACACTTCCAGGTAAGAATTTAATGTTCTCTTCCTTTTTCCTTTTAATTTTATAATAGGTCTTCACACTAGTATACTTGAAACCCAAGTGTATTAAAAATATTTATATTACTTTAAGACAATATAGTGTGTGTGGAATGTGAATTAGGAGACAAAGCTTTTTTCTTTTTTTTTTTCTTTTTGCTTAATGTTTAGATATTGTAGCCTCTTTTAAAAAATGACTATTTCTTTAGCTATTTCTCACAGACATGTTACATAGCCTTCTTTCTAGTTTTCCTGTGCAGCACCACAGCTATCCTGTAATCAGAAGCCTGTTCCAAAACATTACATTGATGTTATAAACAATATTAGTTGTTAATGAACAGTTCTGTAATGCTTAAATGAGCAAAATCCCTCCTTCTCCAAGAAAAGTCCTTGCTTTAGTAGAAAACTATTCCAAGCAAGGGCCATATGAAAGTGTATGCCATGAAGTCCTTTGTTGCAAAATTATTATCAGAAGAAATCCTGATGCAAGTGTACTATTTGCATGGCGATGTGCTGTAATAGACTGGAGTCTGACGGCAGGAATGGTGTTTCCATATCCCAATTAGATGTGCAGAAGTAGTATGTTTATGTGTGGTTCAGCTCTGAAAGAAAGGGTAGGAGCAAATGGTTGGCTGCTGTGCAGGTACAGCCCTAGCAGCATCACTGGGGGAAAAAAAAAAACAATTCCCGTTGGCCAATGATGCTAGAATTTCGTATCTCTTTTGGGTGTTATGGTGTTGACCTGAGAAGTTAGTCATCAGCTTCTGCTACCATCCTTCAGCAGCACTGCAAACAAAATGCAGATTTAAATTTTTGGTGGAAAGGGAGATTGGTTAAATGCCACAGATCTGCACCTTATCAGCAGCTTTCTGCTAGCTGTGGTGACTTGCCAGAGGTAGGAAACAGCTCAGGCATCCCTAAAAGTCTGGTGTGGTCCAATTGCCTGAGAAGGTGGCTCAGCTACCTTTTGTAAACTGATCCTGACACTTAGAAAAACATAAAGATGCAGCTTTTAGAGCTTGTTAGCAAAGCTCACTGAAGTTGTAAATGCTTGCTGCTCAGCAAGCCTGCTTGCTTTTATACAAAAATCTTTCCTAGGCATATGATCTGTTACTGACAT